>NC_080714.1:16161758-16271758 GCF_019097595.1 Hemibagrus wyckioides | reverse complement strand
GGGTTCCAGTGATAGGTCTGAGTTTAGTTAAGCTGATTTTGTTACTTACATTGTAGAAGATTATTTGGTCACAACCTAAGATTTTTGGATGCATAATCTGGATGCATAATTCTCACTTGTCTAAAACAACCAATAGAAAGGCAGCAAATTCAGTGGACATCTATAAATACATAGTGGTGATGGTAATAAACAAAACATGGTATGATAATAAAAGATGTTTTATGGTAATAAAAAAACATGGCCAGAAAAACCTCCTTATTCGGAAAACCTCCGGTTTTTTAAAAGTCTGTTTTTGTTGACTCATGATGTAAGCTGACAATGATATTGTTCGAGGATCTTCATCCTATAAACATGTTATCTCTCAGTCAGAGAATTTATTGGGATCTTGTTCAGTTTGACACATAATAATCTCAAACTTTAGTGAAATCACACAGTCTGAAAAAACAGGACATGAATTGGAGTCCATTTCCATATCATCCTACAATAGTCCAATTTTTTCTTCCACTTTCTAACTGAAATTTCTGACCTTCCATCAGGTGCGGCTGGCTCTGGTGGCTCCGGAATACTTCCTGGAAAATATAAAGAAAAACGAGTATGTGAGCAGTTTGCCAGAGTGTCAGCCCATCATCGCCCGGGCCATGAAGGCCATGCACTTCTCCAACATGGCTGAGCCCTACAACAGATTCTCGGATCTGTTTACCCGTCCACGGCTTCCGTATTCCACCTTGTTTGCCATCGGCGGCTTTAATGGTGAATCTGCTATGAGCACCATGGAAACCTACGACTCGAAGCTGGACAGCTGGAAGTGCATCTCCAGCACAGAACAGCTAGCTCAAGCGTATCACGGCACAGTGTTCCTGGATGGTTTGGTGTACATCATTGGTGGCCTTGACAGCATGGGGTGCTTCAACACCACGTGCACGTTCAATCCTCTGGAGGGAACATGGAGTGAGGCGGCGCCCATGCACTCATTTCGCGGCTATGTTAGCGTGGCCGTGCTGGACGGATGCATCTATGCCATGGGAGGCTTCGACGGCACCGAGGTGCTTAACACAGCCGAATGTTATGAACCAAGCTCCAACCAGTGGAGCGTCATCCCATCCATGCACGAGCAGCGAAGTGATGCCAGCGCTGCCTCCTTAAATGGCAAGGTAAGCATTCAATTCTCACACAAACACACAAGCACAGTGAATTGTGGTCAGAGGTCAGGGTCAGTCTTCATACAGCACCCTGGAGCAAAGAGGGTTAGGGGCCTTTGGGTAAAAAAATAAATAAAATCAAATCCTGAAGTTAATATAATGTTCCAGTCCCAGAGGAGACCTGAAAGCTGAAACTGGAGACAACCAGAACCTTGATTTCTTTTTGTATTTTTTTAGATCTACATCTGTGGAGGCTTCAATGGAGACGAGTGTCTTATCACGGCTGAGTGTTATGACCCTGATCATGAACAGTGGACGCTGATCGAGCCGATGCACATGCGTCGGTGTGGTTTAGGCGTTGCTGTGCTGAACAACAGACTGTTTGCGGTAAGAACACACACACACACACACATCTGAAAAATGAAACCATATGAACTATGTACATTCTAATGAATGTAGAAATTTCAAACATTAAACAAAAATGACATCTTAAAATGTGGTGACATCTTAAAAGTGAAAATAATCCAATGAAAATTTGAAATAAATGAAGTTTATATCATTGCTCTGTAAGCGATGGGAACGAGACATGTTTCTATTCACACTGTTTACGTTCATTTATTAATTTATTCCTTCACACTGACTAAGAGAAAGCCTGATCTTTTACAGGTTGGAGGTTCTGATGGAGACAGTCGTATGCAGAGCATCGAGGCCTTTGACCCTCAAACCAACTCCTGGAGGATTCTTTCCCCCATGTTTACCCAACGCAGCAACTTTGGCATTGAGGTAACAAACATGGCCTTAAAACAAGACTTAGACCCAACTCCAAACTCTGGAGTGAATTAAATAAAATCAGGCTGCTGTCTATCTCTACATCATATTGTCATCTTCTTCTTCTTCCAGGTGATGGATGGTCGCTTATATGTGATTGGTGGTTACAGCAGTGAAGGCACCACCTCTACATGCGAGTACTATGATGTGTATAAAGACGAATGGTACGAGCCGTTTACTGTCATGTTCAGAGACCTGGGGTTCTGGATTTAACATTTTTATAGCAGAAACTCATAGTGTGTGTGTGTGTGTGTGTGTGTCGTAGTAAACCAGAACCCCAGCATAAACCTGATGTTATGATGATAATTAAAGACAGAAACGTCATGAACTTAACAAATTTTTTATTTCCTGCAGGTTTGAAGTCCAGAACATGAACATTTCCCGCAGTGCAATCAGCTGCTGTGTGGTTTCTGGACTTCCAAACATCACTGACTACATCACTGATCGTGATGGTCTTCTGTAGTTGTAGAGTTTTTATTAACCTTTAAAATTTTAAAGCTTTTAAAACTTTTAAACCATATTTTATTGGGAGAACCTCTTTCTCCAGCTCTTTTTTTTTTTCAAATGATAAATTTATTCATTCATTTAGTCATTTTTTTTTTTTACAGATATGTATAAAAGTTAAGTGTATAACACCCAATAATTTTGTCTTTTTATTCATCATTTAATTGAAAAAATAAATTTATATTGTCTATTAAAATTGTTTCTTGCTTCTCATTTTAAATGTCCAATAAAATATACTGGAAAATGTCTATTAAGACTAACTTCACACCACCCTTCAATCATATGGAACAATCACACACACACACACACACACACATGCTTTCACACTCCCAATAACCATGTTCCTAATCAAACACACACACACACACACACTCTGTAACTGATTTATGGAATGAAAATGGTGACATATATGAATACAAAAACCTACGTAATCTTCTGGGAAGAGTAAGATGCAGCCAAATGACTAGAATGTGAACTGTAAGGGTAATATCTCCTAAATTACTTTAGAAATCTTAAAGCTGGACATGTGGGAATCTATTTAATAAATATGTTGTTAACTAATAAAATGAAAGACACTCTTCAAAAAACAGCATACATGCAGAAGATTTGGACAGGTTAAATATTTATTTAAATGTGCAATTTTGCCTTTTGTAATTAGGCACAGAAACGATTATACATCTTTCCTTTTTTTTTGGACTTTTTCAGCAGAACTTTGTGAAAAAGGGGGTATCAATGTTGATTTTCCAAACTTTCCATAAATTATTTGTTATGAGATATTTTTAATCACCTTGGGACAATATTTTTATAATACTACTACTACTACTACTAATAATAATAATAATAGTCATAATAATTAAAATAATAATAATAATAATAATAATAATAGTTGTTGTTTCATGTTGAAAAGCAGTCATGAAAGTCACCTGCGGTTTTGTGAAACTTTATGAAACTGATCACTGGACACTTTCGAACATTGTGCATTGCCAAGCTGAGCAATTTAAAAAAAAACATTACAGACCCTGTGTTTTTATTTCATTTTATGTTATTTTTTCCTTTACCGTAGGCTTGGACTGTAAACTCATTGTTTCTAAGTGTGATTTGAAATTGTATGTCACAGAACGTGTCATTTGATTTACAGAGAAAACATTTTTTGTTATGGGAAAATGAAGGGAAAAAATATTTGAAGGACCCTTTAGGTATCTATAAATTTCACCTGATCAGAAGACTCCTTCTTCTTCTTTCGGCTTTTCCCTTCAGGGGTCGCCACAGCGAATCATCTCTCTCCACCTATCCCTATCTTCTGCATCCTCAACACTTGCACCCACTAGCTTCATATCCTCATTTATTACATCCATATACCTCCTCTTTGGCCTTCCTCTTTGCCTCCTGCCTGGCAGCTCCATGTACAACATTCTCCTACCAATATACTCACTCTCCCTCCTCTGAACATGTCCAAACCATCTCAATCTGGCCTCCCTAACTTTGTCCCCCAAACGTCCAACATGAGCTGTCCCTCTGATGTACTCGTTCCTAATCCTGTCCAACCTTGTCACTCCCAAAGAGAACCTCAACATCTTCAGCTCTGCTACCTCCTGCTCTGACTCCTGTCTCTTCCACAGTGACACTGTCTCTAAACCAAACAGCATGGCCGGTCTCACCACTGTCTTGTACACCTTCCCCTTGATTCTAGCTGATATTTTTCTCTCACCTGATCAGAAGACTATAGTCTATTTTACATTTGTAAAAGAAATGCCATTTTGTAGGGAATAATATAAATTTTAGTGAATCAAACTGAACTAACAATTCAGATATTAATGAACTCAAATTGTATATTGTACAAGGCAGAGCTTCAATACTAGGGCTGTAACTAATGATTATTCTCATAATCGAATAACCTGGCTATTTTTTTTTTCATTAATTGGATAAAAACACCAAATTTCAAATTAAATGTACACATTGCGTATTACAAATATGAACATAAAACTAAAACTTTACACTACCACAATGTTTTTTTAGCTTTTAAACAGTAAACTTCTGACCTTTTAAAACTTTTAAAACTGTTTGTGTTTCTTAAAGAGGAAGAACTACTAGACTACCAAGTTATGATCCATTCCAGAAATTTTGCACTGCATTATTTTTAATTGGTAACAAATACTGATTAAAAGGAAATATTGTTTGTTTATTTTGATCAAACTGTTTTAATTGGACAGTACTTAACGGTCTTGCACTACATCTATTACCACTGTTTATCATCTACATTGTGAATGAGGAGTAACAGCGCTCTTTACACAGTAAACACCGGACACTGTAAACATGTAAATAAACCATTCACACAGAATAAAGCATTCACACAGAAGGTATGTTTGTGTTTACAAATACAAGACTCTGTGTTTAGGAATAGTTTTAAAAGCGCAGTACAGAACACCAAGGGCTCAGGATGTGCCATGAAGTTGCCATGACAACCTGCTACTGTAAACGAGGCTTGCAACACTTGCCCCGCCTCTGGGGCCTTCTGATTGGTCCAATGTTCTGTGAGTGACATTGATGAGCTGCGCTGCTTGGAAAAGTTGAAATGATTTGAACTAGTGATGGGAAGTTCGGATCATTTTACTGATTCGGTTCTTTGAATCTCGTTCAGCAAAATGAACGAATCTTTTTTCGAGTCATTTCGTTCACTTCAGCAGAATGTAATTAAAATGTTACATGTTAATTCCCTAACACATCTACTCAAGCACATATTGATCATATTTCGAATAAGAAAGAACTGTCATATTATAAGTAATAGCTTACCTGTGTCTTGAGGCTTAAATATTTATTTATTTATTAAAAAACCCTCACACACCACACATATCCTCAAGAAATATTAAACAATAAAAAAGGATATGTAACCCTGTAATAAATAACCCTTTGCCCAAAGTGAAAGCTAAAGATGTTTTTTTTTCTCGCAGAAATAGGGACTGCTCTCAAATGTACTTTTCATCTGTTGAAGTTAGTTTTATATGTGATGGTAATGTAAAGTATTATTATGCTTGTTTTTGAATTCTCTTTGAGTTACATGAAGCTGAAATGCAGTGTAGGATTTTATCTATGTGAAGATGTTTTTTTTCCCACTTCAACTATATTACTATTCAATAAGAGTTTGTCTGGAAAACTTCAGATCAACTTCAACCAGGAAGAAATAATATTTATATATATATATATATATATATATATATATATATATATATATATATATATATATATATATATATATATATATATATATATAATTAATATACCTCATTATACCTTATACCTCACAGATACACGTCTCACGATTCGTGGCTTCACTGATCCTAGAAATTTTCATTGGAACCTAACTAATTTGCATCTGCAAATTTTTCCACAGACCCGCAAATCCTGCAAAATCCTGCAAAAGTGTTTATGGCTAATTTTGTGGCAATGCGAAATTATTAAGAAAAATTTAGTTTTTAATTTAGTAATATAAATATAAAAGTAAAATCAACAAAATATCAATATAAATAAAATATAAATGTTAATGTTATTGAACGTCGCCGATATCACGTACGTACAGTACAGCCATTACGACATGCTATTGGCTGGAAGGGTTGGAAGTAGCCAATCACAGTTTTACCTACAGTTTTTAGTAGCATTAACAGTTTTACCTAGCTGCTGATTGGCTGGTAGCTATGATGCTTTGTATGCGTGATGTTGTGGTTCATCTCCCCGCACCTTGTACTCGGTTCAGCATGCGCGTATATTCTGTGAATCAGTGATCTCAGTGATTTTTTTCCTTTGTTTTTATACAGGCGATACTGTACTCTATTGACTACTGTGTACGCCAAACATTTATTTCTTTTTTAAGGGTAATGTATTAAGCTAACTTTTAAATGAAATTAAAGTGTTTTGGGAACATAATTGGGGTCATATTTAGGGTTTAAACTCTTAAAATAAGCATTTACAGTACCCTCACAGTTTCACGTAACCTCATGGATGTGTGAGGTATTACTGTAAATACATTTCTAGAATATATAAATACAGTTTTGTACTTTGTTTTCTGTGATGTGAGCAGTCTCTATCATTTCCTCAACATCGCTAGATTCATCGCTATGATTCTTTTTTTCCTCATTTTGAAAAACAGAATCAAACAGGATCAAGATATTTGGGAATCATCACTATACGATATACGATCATCACATATACGATACGACTTCGCATCACCCACAGCAAGAGACTTTCGGACTGTAATGTCATGATCTTCACAGAAACATGGCTACATGGCGGAGAACCCGATAATGCGATTTAGCTAGCTGGAGGCCACACACTCTGGGCAGATAGATCAGCTGATGACTCCAGTAAGACCAGAGGGGGTCTGTGCATTTATGTCAACAAAGCCTGGTGCACAAACTCTATCACTGTTGAAAGTCACTGCTCAGCTAATCTGGAGTTTCTTATGATTAAGTGTAGACCTTTCTATCTGCCAAGAGAGTTCACTTCCGTCATCATAACAGCAGCTTATATCCCCTCGGACAATAATGCCAAGCTTGCTATGAATGATCTTCGTGTGGCCAATAGCAAACAACAAACTGCTCACCCAGAAGCTGCAAGAAATGCCCCCCCCACACTGGATTTGCCTACCGCAGCACTAGGAGCACAGAGGATGCAGTCTCCACAGTGCTGCACTCTGTACTCACACATTTGGACTACAACAACTACACTACGCACACACGCATACTGTTTGTTGACTTCAGCTCTGCTTTTAACACTGTTATTCCCTCTAAGCTAACTGCTAAACTTGGAGATCTTAGCATCAATACCCCCTCCGCAACTGGATCGTGGACTTTCTGACCAACAGAACCCAGCATGTTAGGTCAGGCCACATCTGCTCCACCACTATCATACATAACACCGGCATTCCACAGGGCTGTGTGCTGAGCCCATTCCTTTACTCCCTCTTCACCTATGACTGCAGGCCTGTGTATGGCTCTAACTCCATCATCAAGTTTGCAGACGACACCACAGTGATCAGCCTCATCAGTGACAACGATGAGACAGCCTACAGGGCTGAGGTGCAACACTTGGTCACATGGTGCTGACAATAACCTGCTCCTTAACACCAGCAAGACAAAGGAGCTCATCGTCGATTTCAGGAGGGAGAAAGGAAGAACGCACGACCCAATCCATATCAACGGAATGGCTGTTGAGCGTGGATCCACCTTCAAGTTTCTGGGGACCCACATCTCAGAGGGCCTGTCCTGGACCACCAATAACTCCAGTCTGGTCAAAAAGGCTCACCAGCGCCTTTTTTCCCTAAACACACTGAAGAAGAACCACCTGTCTTCAACCATCCGGATGAACTTCTACCACTGCGCGATTGAGAGCATCCTGACCAACTGCATCACAGTCTGGTATGGGAACTGTTCAGTTGCTGACCGCAAGCCACTGCAATGGGAGGTTACTCCCACTGCAACGCATCATACGAACCCCACTTCCTGCAGTTGAGAACATCCAGAAGAAGTGCTGTCTATGTCGGGCTCACAGCATTCTTAAAGACTCTTCACATCCTGCCCATAGTCTTTTCAAACTTCTACCCTCTGGAAGGCAATTCAGGAGCCTCCGGACCAAAACCAGCAGACTAAGGAACAGTTTCTTTTTCCACAGCTGTCTCCTTTCTGAACTCTGCCCCCCGCAACTCTATGCTCTTCCCTCACCTCAACACACTCCTCATCCCCCTTTATGGTTGACTGTATTTACTTCATCTAGTCATGTCACTTCTACGTAGGCAATGTATCCAGCACACATTCACATGCTGTATATAATTGTTCATAGCCTCAGCCTCAGCCTATACATCACATGGCACTTAATCTCCTGTATATATGCTCATAGCACATATGTATACTGTCCATATTGCTCTGTATATTTTAAGTCCAAAGCACACACACCTATATATCATGTTGATATATACTGTATATATCTACCTGTAATTATCCCCATAATACTGTTCCTATCTGAACATCTGCCATTATCTGTACATATTGTATTACTTATACATAATATGTAGTATTCTGTATATCATGTCCATAGCACATACATCTGTATATCATGTTGATAATACTGTATATACCCACTGTAATTATCTCCATAGTACTGCTCCTATTTGTACATGAGTCCTTATCTGTACATTTTAGATTATCTACATTACTGTATGTAAAGCATTTGCTGCTCATCGCACTTCTGGTTAGATGCTAAACTGCATTTTGTTGCCTTGTACTTGTATATGTGTAATGACAATAAAGTTGAATCTAATCTAAATCTAATAGATTAGATGTGTAATTAGAAATCTGGTGAACTTGAACACATGATGATTGATGATGCTGATTGGAAATGGAGTTTGAAGTAAAGTCAGCGATGACATGACAGCAAAAACACAGTTAATTTAACAGAGAGAAGGACATAGGTACAGAGATGGAGATGTGTGTGTGTGATGGAGATGTGTGTGTGATTTCTATTGTGCCAGTTAGGAGCCAAAACCTCGGCTTTAACAGGTTTCATTCAGGTTATTGCAGTCCATCTAAGAGAATCACACACATATACTTATTCACAACTGGTATAGTTTAGAGTAACACGTCTATTAAGATATTCTTTGCTACTGTACCAGAAGTACAGGGAGCTCCTCCTACAAGCCAACCCCTAAACCTATTAACTACACCTAATTCCTAACTCTGACAACCCAAGAGATGCTATACAACACAGAATAATTAACACATTTATCCAACCTGAAGCACACTGAGCTGCTTATTACGTCTGGGCCCAGGTAACATCAGGCGGATCAGGTCGGACTCTGAGCTTTTGGTTCTGTAGGCAAGTAGTGTGCTTGCATTTACCCACTGGAATGTTTTTTTGCAAAGCTAAAGAAACCTGGTATAGCCTCCCTGAAGGAAATCCACAAAATGTTGGGAGAACAAACCATATTGAGACATGCAGACCTGAACAGCACTTAACACATTAGGTCATTTACAGTGTTTTATTCACTATAGGGTTCCACATCCACCTGGTCCTCTCATTGTTCAGCTGGGAGACTGAACAGGGAGTGATGCTGCCCTGCTTTGTAGAAACTCCTCTACCACTGGAAGATCTGGAAGGGGAGCAGAAAAGAAATGACACTGAAACTCTAATGCACTTGTGGCAGGATGGAGAGAGTTGACCAGTGTCTCAGAACCAGTGTTTTCATGAAAGACCTCATTTCTTCCCCAAGGAGATCGCTCAAGGAAATTCCCCCCTCCTCCTTACAGACGTGACCAGTAAAGATGCAGGAATTTAAACAAGTGTGCTGTTTACACAAAGCTTTATTCTGGTGAAACTCTGATTGAAATAAAGGAGATTGGTGGGTAAAATATTTCACCTAATTCATATCATTTCTTTGAAACAAATACTTGATTTTTAAAACTTGGTGAATTATTGTTATTATTTTTTAATGTATAACCTAATTTCTCATTTCAGAATGTTTGATCTTGTCTGGAGCCCATGTTATATCTGCGTATGTGGGTGAAGATATCACTCTGAATTGCTCTGTAGGCTCCCATATCCTAAATGAAATTATAGCAGAAGAAAATGAATGGAAGAAAATGAATGAAGATGTCTTAGTGCTGCTTTATCAAGAAGGTCAGATCCAGAGTCAGAGACAGATTCGACTGGTGAGAGATATGTGGACAGAGGAGAATTTTTCAGCACTGAAGAAAGAAACAAAGAAAAGTTCTCTTTGAGAAGGATGTCCGAACAGAGGACAAAGGGCTGTATATGTGTTTAGCGTTTTGGGGGGCATTATCATCTAACACAACTGTGGAAGTACAGCAGCTGGGTGACTATTTTTATACAGAACACATGTAAATATGTAAATTCCCATGTCAATCATAGTGATTCTAGCAAACCATAGGCATCTGTGAGGTCCTGCTATGCCTGATGCAGGGAAAGAAAATATAAATGTCACTGACTGATCCAAATTATTTTTTCAGTTTAAGGTAAGCAGTTTATAAACAGATTTTCTTTATTTCATAATAAATATTACAGTGTTTTAATGGTTTAATAACTCAGCAAGTCTTTCCTCTATGCATATTGTAATTTCTCTTCTGTACTCTAGTCTAATCTGTATTATTCTCATTATTCTATCAGATAATCCTGTGTCAAAACCTTACATTTTTTTTAAAGGTGCGTAATACTACCTTATTGGGATCAACAGTTATAGGTCAACCCTGAGTCCATCTATTAGTGTATAGTCTTTTCTTTAGAAAGGCTCTTTTCCCATTTTCCCTAGCTTCTTGCACTTTTAGCCACAATTTTGCACGAGCTTCGCAATCTTAGTTTGAAAAATCTCGCTAAAACATTTGGACATTCATCTCTTCACAGATTCTCGGCTCTCTCGATTTTTTCCACTCTTTGTCTCTGACAGTCTGCATTGCAAACTGGATGATCACTGGCCTGGGTAACTTGTTAGCAGCAGCATTGTTTTTCAATCATCTTAGCTTTCTGATTGACTGTTCTGTTCAGCTTTCAATAAAACCAACAAACAGTAATGAAACAGGACTGGTACTTGCCTTTGACATCCATCTTCACAACATAATGGATGTAGATTGACCCTTAGAACTGATACCCAAAGTAAATAATCTGCAACAACAAACAGCTCTTTTAACATATTCATCTTCACATGACAACATCCTACACAGGCATTAACTTTGGTTCTCCTTTTAGCTTGATTTGATTTCTTCATCGGTCTCTCCGTGTCTCAACTTTTTTTAAATTAGGATTGTGTGTAATATTTAACTGCTTGTGTATTTTATATAAATGCTTGAGTAATACTGCTACTCTGAACATGAAGTGGTTACTCAATAATGAACTAAGAAATGAATCTGTTGTTTTATTTTCTGTGTGTGACTTTTTATATTTATACTAAATGAATAGATACGACTTTCAGTGTATAATGAACTTTGTGATGTGACTCCAACTGTGCCTCTGAGCAATTCATTTTTTTCTTTTTATTTGTTTTTTTGTGCTTTAAGCTCTCTGAGCCTTGGCTTTAATGGCATTTTGAGCTAATGTTTAAGAATTTGTTTTAGGAATTATGTTGCGTAATGCATTGTTAACTGTAAGGTAACATGTTATTAACTGTTATCTAAGCACATGGATTTTTAATTAACCTATCGTTTGTGGACTCAAAGTATAATCATATGGTTAGTAATTTATATTGCATCAAATGTGATGTAATGTTTGTAATAAATAAATAAATACTGTAAAATAGGTAAGAATTACATGATGTACTTACTCTGATGTTTGGAAAGAAAAACAAATCATTGCCAAGAGTGTGAATGCTCCCGCAGCCAGATTTGATGAAAAACAGAGTATAATTACAGAAATATAAGACTTTTGCTTGCTGAAATAATTATGTTGTTTGCTATTATGTTAATGAAGCTAATATGCTTCATTGTATACACACTTCTGACTCAACACATCACTAAAAGTGAAATTTTCCAATTACTGGAACTGATTCTATGTAAGTCAGGAGGAAATGAGATGGCTTAGGAAAGCTCATCTCCATCCCCTCATCCTGACCATGTTCTACAGGGGGACCATCGAGAGCATCCTGTGCAGCTGCATCACTGCCTGGTTTGGGAATTGCACCGTCCCAGATCGCAAGACCCTGCAGCAGATAGTGATTCCCTCTATTATGGACATTTACACCGCTTGTGCATCCGCAAAGCCAACAGCATTGTGGATGACCCCACACACTCCCTCACACACACTCTACACCTCCTCTGGAAAGAGGTACCGAAGCATCTGAGCCCTCACAACCAGACTGTGTAACATTTTGTATTTGCACACTTATTCAGTTGCTGCTACTGATATTTTTGCACACTTCAAACTGTCACCTATTGCTGATATACAGTATGTATATGTTTACAAAATATACATGTTATAAGAAAGTTTACAGTTCCTCTTCTTTGCACATTTTTTTTGTTTGCACATTTTTTTTCACCGCTATGTGTCCTATACTATCTTGTGTTGTTTTTTGTATTTTCTGTTTCTGCACTGTCTCGTCTTGCACTCTTTGCACCCGGTTGCACACATTGCACTTTATGTAACTACTTTCTGTCCTTAGCTGTGTGTTGTTGTTTTCGTTCTGTAGCAAGATGTTGTTGTTGTTTTTATGTAGCACCAAGAGTCCTGGAGAAACGTTGTCTCATTTCACTGTGTACTGTGTCAGCTATATGTGGTTGAAATGACAATAAAATCTTCTTGGCTCGGCTTGAACAACTGAAAGCGTCTTTGCTGCTTGCTGCCTTGCTTTACAAATATCTACTTACTGTAAGTATAATCTACAAACACCCCCACAGTATATGATCTAATGCTGAGCTGGTCTGTGTGCTTTCTCTCAATCTATTATTGTGGAAAAAAGACCTGCTCTTATGGTGTATTTAGTGTTATGTCAAGCAGATCTGGAATAGTTATGAAAATATTGATTTTTTGCTATGATCCATCTCCTCCATGCTCCACCTGATGCTTATGTTTCCGAAATGAAAAACAATTGTATTGTGTAAAGAATATAATGCAAATATGAAAATAATCCATTCTGGAGTGTAGTGATGCAGCAGGAGACAAAACAGAGTGGATCATTTTCAATTTAATTATATCACAGAAATGTGCCACAAATGACAATGTTTCATTTATTCATTAACAATACGTCACACTTTTTACCACCAAAAAGTGAAATAATACACTAGTACATCTAGTAACAAAAACCTTTACCACAAAAACCTTATTTTTACAGGTGTGAAAAATAAGTATTAAGTTATCTTTATATGTCACATATACATTACTGCACAGTGAAATTCTTTCTTCGCATATCCCATCCTTGGGGGTTGGGGTCAGAGCGCAGGTTCAGCACCCCTGGAGCAGGGTGGGTTAAGGGCCTTGCTCAAGGGCCCCAACAGCTTGGCGGTGCTGGGTCTTAAACCCCGAACTGTGACCCAGAGCCTTAACCACTTGATCTACCACCGCCCATAATAAGTACAACCTATAATTCAGTAATGTGTAAAAGAACCATTAGCAACAATAATGTGAAGTAAATGTTTTCTGCATGAGCCTTGGCTGATGTCCTATCATTTTGGCATGATGCAGACTGATTTTATACACGTAGTCACACTTCACTGATTAACTCATTTTGTGCATTTCATTAGTAACCTGGCTGCTAATTGTCCTCTTAATGACGGAGGATCATGGAAGCACTTATTTTTCCTACCTGGTATCAAGAATGTTTGAGGGTAAAAACACCTGCAATACCTGAGGTTATTAGTTTCTTTATTGGAGCTTGTGTGGAAAAGACACTTGTTATTTAGCCGCTGATAAATAAAAACATAAAATAGAAGGGGGGGACCTTTCTTTTCCCCCATGATTTTACGTAACTAAATAGACTTAAGGCATAGACATAATTTTTGATAACCTCAAAGGAGTGTTATATTTGTAGATTTTTAGGTTATAATTCATATTGTACAATGAAGTTTATGATTTCAATCCTGACAGAACCTGACAGGGAAGTTTCCTATTCATTTCTATTCTATTTTTTGCATCTTTGTGAGCTCACATTTTATATTCTTAAACATTTTAAATAAATTAGGTTACATGAGTACTTCACTTGATTGATGCTTGAACGGTACAAACAGCTTTAAAAAAATCACTATTTTTTAACTCTGTTAAAAAATTCTGTATTTTATGGGTTTTTTTTGCTTTTGCATTTCATAAGTTAAGAAAGATCACAGCAAGAGGAATGATGGTGTGCTGCATGTGAAAAACTTTTTTTTTATATATATACAAGGCAGAGCGTAGTTACCAGGGGGATTCTTGGATTTTCATTTAAGGGATGTTCAGCCCCCAATGAGGGTATAATAGTAAAAAGATAAAAATAATTTGTGTGCAGTTTATGGAAAATTGCAGAATAGGGGGACTGAGTAAAAATGTTAGGGGGGCTAAAGCCGCCTAAAAATGGCGGGGTTTCACTATGACGTCACCGCAGTAACACGTGACAGGAGGATGCGTGAACCCGAAATCTGTATCCTATATTCTAATA
Organism: Hemibagrus wyckioides; assembly: GCF_019097595.1. Classification (NCBI taxonomy): domain Eukaryota; kingdom Metazoa; phylum Chordata; class Actinopteri; order Siluriformes; family Bagridae; genus Hemibagrus; species Hemibagrus wyckioides. The sequence continues at coordinate 16,257,172 of NC_080714.1, read as the reverse complement.
TTACCAACAGAAAAAGTTAGAATAAGTCTCTTGAAAAGAGTTTCCTCCTACATGCATTAACTTTAAGACCGTTTGCATTTGAAATCTAATTAAAGCAATGAGAACTTTTGTTTATAAGCCGCGGTTCAGCTGCGCAGTACTATCACTGCCGGTGTGAATGCACAATGCGCGCGCGCTGCTTCTGATCTACTTCCGCAATGGCTTACGCGTTGCTTTTGCTCAGTGTGAATTGGTGTTTTGTTAAACAGTTTGCCAGAAAACTGTGAGCAATTTTAATCTAAAACATCTGTAAGAAACAACAATTACATCGCATATCAATCACTCGTATTTACAGCTTTCCCCGACAATGACGGTGAGCGCGCGCTCTTAAGGTCTCGCGAGAGGTGACCTGGGTACTTCCCGCACAGTGCTGCATGCTGTCGGTGGAGTGTGTCTGTGTTGTGGTGTGTGTCTGTTGTCCAAACATGAAGATTGTCACTTGGAACATAAACGGGATAAGAACCTTTAAAAACAGGATAAAGTCGGCGCTTGACGCGTTCGACGCAGATATAATATGCGTGCAGGAAACGAAAGTAACGCGTAAGTAAAAGCGGAAACAATAGCCAGATGACTGCAGAGTCGTTTCTGTATGTCAGCAGTTATGATGGATAAGTTGCACACCTTTGGCACGTTTTTATACTAAAATTCTCTTTCACTGCTGTTAGGCGACATGCTGGACGAAAGGACTGCGATTGTGGATGGATACAACTCTTATTTCAGCTTTAGCCGAGGACGCACTGGCTACTCGGGTACTGTTTGCTTAACGAGCTCGTGCCTGATTGTAATAGCTCATGCAATTGAAAATGTTAAATGTTGTAAGTTTTGTTTGACAAGTCAGGCTTTAATTTAATGACCTCATTCTTTTGCATGAACGGAGGACATTTATCTTTCACTCGTGTGTTTTTCCCCCTACTTTGACCTTAACAGGTGTCGCGACGTTTTGTAAAGACTCCGCCACTCCTTTCGCTGCAGAAGAAGGACTTACAGGTCGGCTTGTCAATCATGGAGAGGCTGTGGGTTGCTATGGTGATCAGGGGGAATTCTCCATAGAGGAGCTCCAGTCACTCGATAATGAAGGAAGAGCTGTAATCACCCAACACAAGTTAAAGCAGTCAGTGTAAACCTTTACTGTTTTTTTTTTATTATTTTTTTTATTTAACACAGCATCATTTACCGGTACTAACTGTGGTCTGCTTACTTTTAAAGGATCCCTGTCAACATCTTAAGTATAGTACTTAGTACCAGTACAACACAATATATATAACTTGACAAGCAGTGTCCTGACCTCAACCTGATGGAACACCTTTGGGATGAATTAGAGCGGAGACTGTGAGCCAGGTCTTCTCATCCAACATCAGTGTCTGACCTCACAAATGCGCTTCTAGAGGAATGGTCAAAAATTCCCATAAACACACTCCTAAACCTTGTGGAAAGCCTTCCCTGACGAGTTGAAGCTGTTATAGCTGCAAAGGACGGGTCAACTCCATATTATATTCATGCGCATGTAAAGGCAGATGTCCCAGTTTTGGCCTGGCTCGCAGTCTCCACACCAAACTCGCTCATGCATGTCTTTATGGACCTTGCTTTGTGCACTGGTGTGCAGTCATGTTGGAACAGGAAGGGGTCATCCCCAAATTGTTCCCACAAAGTTGGACCATGAAATTGTTCAAAATGTCTTGGTATGCTGAAGCATTAAGAGTTCCTTTCACTGGAACTAAGGGGCCAAGCCCAACACCTGAATTAAGGGTGTCCCAAAACTTTTGGCAATATAGTGTAGTTCAGAATATGTGGCCAGTCGTATTCTACTAGATTTTGGCTAGTTGTGTTTCATTTGAGGTGATACTACCCTTCTAAAATGAATACATTTCATGGTGGACTATTTAGTGCATAATTCCAGTACACAGTGTGTAGTATATACGTTATTTGGGATCCAACCTTCAAAACGCCTTTAGCCTTGTTAGGGAGCGTTAGCATCTCATGCATGCTATTCCATGAAATAGAGCGGAAAAAAAATAAGGGCATGAACTTTGGTTTTATTCAGTATGGTAATATTCTCTATATACGTTTTAGCATTTAAAATTTGGTCTGCATCATGTTGAATGATTTCCTCAGATTATACACATGTATGATACTGTCACAGCTTTAAAAATTGTTTGCATGGTGAATATTTTTCGCAGGGAAGCAGAAGACTCTGAGACACTGACTGTCATCAATGTGTACTGCCCGCGTGCAGATCCAGAAAAGCCAGAAAGAAAGCATTTTAAACTTCAGTTTTACAAACTCCTACAGAGCAGGGCTGAGGCGATTGTGGGGCCACGAAGGTAAGCAAATTCAAATCAACATTACTTTTGCACTGTAAGCATTACAAGAATTCCACCATGCACTGTATATTGCAGTTTGAAAATTGAATTATTGTCATTATATTGTCTCTAGTCACGTGATTATTTTGGGAGATATAAACACCTCTCACCGGCCAATAGACCACTGTGACCCAGATGATGTGGTACGTATTCAGGAATATTATGCATGTAGTGATTTACATCCTTTGAAAGTCCTTACTTGGTTCTTAGTCCAACAGTAAATATTATTCCTTGTTGTTGTTGGTCGCTTAAATGTTATGAATAATTTGGACAATGAGAGTCCAGTCTCCAACTTTGTCTCATTTTTATGTTCATTTCACAAAGGAGAACTTTGAGGACAATCCAGGCAGGAAGTGGTTGGACAGCTTCCTATTTACACCGGAAGAAAATGAGAATGATGATGATGAGGAAGGTTCTGAGTCGTCCCAGAATTGTGTGTCTGGTGGTAATTTTATTGACACGTTCCGTCATTTCCATCCTACACGCACCAATGCCTTCACATGCTGGTCTACACGTACAGGTGCTAGGCACACCAACTATGGTACCCGCATCGACTATATATTTGCCAATCTTTCGTTGGTTGAGAGAAACTTTCTAAATGCAGATATCATGCCTGAAGTAGAGGGCTCTGATCATTGTCCCATATGGGCTGAGTTAAGCTGTACTTTTGTACCCAGTACTAAGTGCCCAGCTCTGTGCACTTGTTATATGCCTGAGTTCATGGGGAAGCAACAGAAACTCTTGCGCTTTCTCGTTAAGGTCTCCGATCAACATGCAGATGGAAAAGACAATGAAAAAGTGTTGCCTGGATCTCAAGAAGCTGGGGAGATTCGTGAGAACCTCAATCCTCTAGCAGCAGGTGTCAGTTCTGGGAGCAAGAGACCTTCTGATGAACTACCAGAATCATCTACATGCAAAGCAAAAAAAAGTAAACATGCTAAAAAGGCAGCAAAACCTCAGGGCAGTCTTCTGAACTTCTTTAAACCTAAACTGACCACAGTGGTATCTTCAAGCCAGAGCCTAAGCTCATGCAAGAACACAGAGACAGATGTGAAGAGTGAATGTGTCATGCCCAAGATCCACGAAAATACAGAAAATTATGTCAGCAGCTGCACTGGAACCCGCAGCATGCTTACAGTGTGCCACACTGAGGTGAAAGTGAAGGGTGAAAAAAATAACTTTAGTGACAAAACGACTAAGGAAGGAGAAGAAGAAGAGTGTTGTCAGGATCAGCTTGAAAGCAACGCCATGCTCAATCAAGAGACCAAGAAAGTGGCCTGCCCAGACTTTTGGAAATCAGTTCTGCACGGACCTCCCCAGCCACCACTGTGTAACGCACACAACGAGCCGTGTGTGCTGCGGACTGTGAAAAAACCTGGACCAAATTTGGGCCGGCAGTTTTTTGTATGCGCCCGTCCTCAGGGTCACACGTCCAATCCACAGGCAAGGTGCAATTTCTTTGCCTGGGTGGACAAACGCAAGTAGCCCTCTGTAAAATATCTGTTTATATCGTGCTAGATGAAATCTTTTTAATGTTTTTATTGTATAAATAAATGATTTATATGTTTCATGACGGTGCATTCTTACAATCTGAAGGCCAAAACACTTTTATTCCATTTACTTGGTACAACTATGCACGAGACCTGAAGTGTTGAAAAAGTTGCATACTCATAGCATGATCAAAACATCAGAGTTAATATATTATAATGTAAAACCTGACAACTAAATGAATGTAGTTCGTCATGTAGTAGTAATTACTCCCTCGTGTTTTCCTTTTTCATGTTTACGTTGGTTAAGTTTTAGAGAAAAAAGGGGAGGGGGGGGAGGGCATTCGCACGAGCACTTCCGCCCGTTTTCTTTCAAAGTTCCTCAGCGCATCCGCCTTCACACATAGCTGAAGAAGAAAACCCTCATTTCATAAAAAACGTTTTCATTTTAAGACCATTCTTCACTTTTTTTCCACCCAAGTGGAATGCCTACTCATATTCACAATGCAGAGGTAAGTACATTTCTTAACTCTGAAAGGCGATAACATGAAAAGGCTCTTAGAAGCTCGCGCAGACCAAATGGCGCTTTTTTTCCGTAGACCTAGCTAGTGAGGTAGCAAGTCACACTGCTAACTATATATATATATATAAATAGTCAAATATAATCGATACCACGTCCTGAAAAACCTTAGTGACTTTATTTTTATTTATTTGTTTGTTCAAAAAAGAGATATCGGTTGTAACAGCCGAAAATAGAAAATGGCAACTATTTGCTTTTCTTTTTTCTCCCCCCCCCCGCACCGACAGGAAATTAGCTGGCTAAGGATGAAATTTGCTAGCTAGCCAGCACCAACGTCTAATACGCTGCTCGTGTTGTTAGCTCGATAATTCACGTTTTTATTATTTGATCTAAGTACGTCATGAAGAATATGTTTTAGTTGACCCCATTAATAGTAGATTTTTCTGTTTTATACCATGATATCCATGTATTGCTTGTGCGATTTTGAAAAGAAAATCGGTCACCTGCTGTGTACTGCGCTGTTTACGTCTCGAGACCAAATACATAGCATGCATATTTTTGTACACCCCTGTATCTTGTTTATATATGTCGGTTCAATCTGTTATGTCAATGCACTGCAGAGATACGCCAACAGATGAAATTTAATATAAGTGTACTTTTGCATTTAGTAATCACCCCGTTTTTCTTTTTCCTCACAGTGGTACAGGAGTTTACTACCAGGCAATGCCTGCAGTGGGACCTGATGGGAAAAATGTCATGAAGTTGATCCCAGTTAAGAAAGTGAATGGCCACTTTGTTCACACACAGCTACCACCTCAGAGAAATATCGGTCTACCGGTTCACACATCTCCTGCACCTTTGCCCCAGAACAGAGTGCCAACACTTCAGCCAACAGCAGATGGACGATTCATCTTAAAAACTCCGCTAGAAGTGAATAAGGTTATTAATTCAGTAAAAAGTCAGCCGAAAGGACCTAATGCCTTACAATCCCCTACCAACCAAGTCCATGTCCCACTGATCACACACAATGTGGTACAAAACACGTTGCCACCACCCGTTCAGCCTAATAACAAGGCTGTAATTGTTACCAACAGTCCACAGCTGCCAAACACTGTGAAACTACCCGCACTTCAGAGCGGACATTACCTTAAGATCCCACCTAATGCCACGGTTCGAACCGTCCCTGCCTCTGCACTCCCAGCCTCTATCAAAAATCAAATATGTCGCGCGGCAAATGACGTTAAACCTGTAAAGGGTTTACCGATGGTTCTGTACGTGTCTCCAGTCAGCTCTCTGAAATTAAACCAGAATGCACCATGTCTCACAAATCCCAGTGAGCTTAACCAGACTGTGGGTCCCACAGCCACTGCAAGTGTCGTGAAAAGCCCAGAGGAATCTTCTAGGAGCAATCAAGGGAGCACTACTCCAATGAAATGGGTGGTTGAAGAGAGGGCAGGAAGCAGTGCTCCATACCTCATACCTGTGACCTCACCTAACATGTCCTCAGACATCTTAAAAGCAGTCCAGCATATGGAATCAGCTAGGTTTCCAAACCAAGTTGCTAAAGAACCTGTGTCTGCTGAAATCAGCAAAGGAGCTGTTACTCCAGGGAATAACAATGCCCTTGTCATGTGCAACGGTAAAGTGTACTTTGTGGCTAAAAGAAATTCTGTTACTAAGGATATGATTATTAGTACAGAAAGCAAGATGCAACCCAAAATACCTGCCCAGTCCCCTACTACTCCGTTAGGTCCAGCTACTTCAAACGTAAGTCAAAAGCAAGACCAAAACAGCCCTGTAAACAGTAAAAAGCCGAGTAATATTATTGATTTGTGTGATGATGAGGAGGAGAGCTCAACTTGTACATCATCTGGGAGGAAAATGATACCGAGTGACGCAGTAAGTGAGCGCGATGAAGATTCTAATGTGATATTTGTGTCATACATTCCACCAAAGTCATCAGAGACCGAGACCAGCAAGGAAGTCACAGAGACAACATCTCAGACGAGTTATGTAAAAGATACAGACAGCACGAAATTAGACACAGAGAGCATGGAGACAGGCAGCGAAGTGACCAGTGGCAGTAGCGCTGAAGTGGATGCGAACAAATGTGAAGCTGTGCATGCGAATGGAGCTGCACTCGAAGGCAAAGAAGCATCGTCAGAAAAACTGGAAGTAGTTTGTGACAAGCAAACTGATGTTACTGAAGAGGTACAGCAACTTCAATGTCCTTCTAACTAAAATCTTTCTTTAATATTTGTGGAATATTTTTCACTGATTAGACAAACCCAGCTGGACAATCTCATCTCATTTATTATATGTTCCTGCATTATCAGTATGCATATAGTACACTTGCAAAGAATTTTTTTTCAATGGTTTATAAATGTTTATACTAAACATTGCAATCCATGCATGCAGGGATATAATGACTTTACATTTATGTCTTCATTCTGCATTCTTAATTTTATTACATTATAATTTAAAAGCAGAATAATGTCCCCAGGTAACAGTTAGTGTGTATGTGCTGTACTGTTCTTTACCTGTTTTTCATTCGTTTCTTTATTCTTAAATTTCAGCAGTCTTTTGAGGAAACGATCCCAGACAAAATACATCAGCCTAAGAGTGATTCTGAACTCAGACGGACTTTCGGGATTACCTCTGATTTGAGCGTTTCCTTACAAAAGATAGACGTGCCTAAGAAGCCACAGACACAGGAAGTTCACCCACAGAGCGAGAAAAGGTTGATTAACAAACGCACGCTAGATGGCATCCGCAAACTGATTCGCGATTCAAAGATCGAGACGAAAATCAAAGAGCTGATTGAGACACGGGTGAGATTTATTCTTGTGCTTAAGAGCTGATCAGATAAAGCGGGTATCATTCTTGTTCACCATCACTATAAATGTTTTATTGTATTTGAAGGGGTTTTGCAAACATTTCTCAAAGTGCTGCCATATCAGTAATGTCTCATAAGAAGCCTGCAGATAGACTTTCACCATGTGTTTCACCAAGTTGTAACATGCACTCATTGACCACTTTGAAAGGGAAACCTGCATAATGGTGCAGTCATCCAGTCCACCAATCATGTGGTGGCAGCACAGTGTATAATATACAAATACAGGTCAAGAGCTTAAGATAATGTTCACATCAAATAGCTATTTATTTGGCAGATGTTCTTATTCAAAGTGGCAAACCATTGAGAGAGTGAGGGAGCGAGGACACCCCTGTGTAATATAACTTAATCATCAAAAGATTAAAAATTGTATCAACTCAATAATTGCATTATTTCACACCGTATTTAAAGTTATCATTTAAGTGATATTGTACAGGAGTGTACTCGCTTCTGTTGTATTTTGTGTGTGTATATAAGTAAGTGCAATATGAACAGTTTCGTTTGTTGGTTATTTGTTGTGATGTGTTTGTCTGCAGGTGCAGAAAAATGGCAAAAGAAAACGATTGGAGACAAATGAAGGAAAAAATGGCTCGGATACCTTTTCATTAATTAACACAGATTCGCCAACTCAATCTAATGGTTTAGTAGAATGTGACTATGAGTTTCAAGGTGCATCAGCTGAACAGAGTACAGACAGACAGGTGTTTCAGACCTGTCAAGCTGCAGAGGAAGAAACCCCATCCACCAGCAGTGCTCATAAAGTATCGGACCTAACCACCAATCCCCACTGTTCCTCTTCTTTGGTTGAGTCTGTACAAGCTCAAGGTGACGGTCCAGTCTGCTGTTCAGGATTACGGAAAACTCCACCTCGTTCGAGCAAGGGGTGTGGGAGAGTGTGCACAGCATGTCCTTGTGGAACAAAAGTAGGAGGAGTGGCTGGAAATTCAGCACATAAGCCACGAGAGAAGCCAAATACTACTTCTAGTGTTCATTCATCTAAAAGTGTTTCAGGTGAATCAAACCAAGATGTGGCTCCAGCTGAAGAAATAATGTCAGATACGGTTTCAAGCTCAACAGACTGCAACAGTGCATTAAGAAGTTCAGGAGACAAAATGACACATAGCAGTCAATCACACATCAGTAAGGATGTTAAAGGTCCTTTACCTACTGCTACCTTTTCGACAAGACCTGCGGGTCAAGCAGCAACGACTGAAACATGCAGCAGCAGTTCAAGGTGCACCCTAGACAAGACTTGTAATAAATCTACAAGCAGACAGATAGAAAAAGGTACTCAGAAACCAAACAAACAGGACGAGGTGAAGACCGTTTCGTGTTCAGTTCGACAGTTGTCCTATACAAGTTATACAATACCAAGCGAACTGTACTCCTCTGTACCGCTGGACCCAGAGGAGATTAAACGACAGGAGAGAATCAAACGGCTTAAAGACCTGCTGCAGGAGAAGGAGGCTGCACTTGAGAAGTTGAGGAAGAGCATGTGAGAGTGACGAGAATCTGAATTTACTTGTGGCAGCAAGCGATCGGTGGGGAAATGACCAGTATACGTGAAGCACAAATTGATGAAAGGCAGAATCTGGTTATGCATACTTGCATTTGTTTTTGTTGTACTTCAGCATCAGTATGTTTCTTTGAATGTGTGTATGTGTTGCTATTTTTACCCTTCTCTGTAAGTTTTATACTTAAATGTGTCTTGTTAATGAGTTTCATTATACCAGAGAATGTAAGAGCAGGTACATGGCTGAAAATGACTTCAATTTCTAAATTATTTAACATGTCAGAAGATTTGTACAGCTTTGTGATCTAGACACTTTATATACACATTTCTGAAGGCTTGTGTACACATCCTTACTATTTCATTTTGCATGAAATAAGTATTGCGAAACATATCATTATTTGCTTTACAGCAGCGTAGCTTATGTTAAAGTCAACATCAGTTTGTTCATTTATGAACTTCATAAAGTGTAGTAAAGTGTTAACTTCATTTATTTCTGACTTGCAGATATTTTGGGATTGTTCTCTTGAATCTTTACACACTCCTTACACCGTTAATTAAATTTTCTGTGTTTTGCAACTCTGTGTCAGGTTTCAGGTTCTTTTCACGAGATACTTCTTCTAATTTCTATTTCTTACATCGAGTCCCCAAGTTCAAATGTACAGTAAACATTTCAAGCAAATTTTATGAAAATAAACATCAGATATGTAGACAGAAGAGAAACGGTCAGACTGTAGGATATTAAAATAGGCCAGTTCCTTTTATCAAGCAGTTGTGGCTCAAGTGGTTAAGGCTCTCGTTTTTGAGCGGAAGATGAGCCCCTGGTCAAGGCCCTTAACCCTTTCTGCTGCATCTCTGACCACAACATTGAAAACAAAAAGTTAGACATGTGAAGAAAGAATTTCACTGTGCTGTAATGTATGTGTTTTAGTGTGTAGTTAAGTTTGGAGGCAGTGAGAATTACAAGTGTAATAGGTGTGAACATCAGCACATGAGAGATTTTAAAATCTATGGTGAAAACTCTACATGGGTATTAGTCACAGGTTTCCAACCCTGTTCCTGCACTTCCCACTGTCCTGCAAATTGGCACTGACACACCCAGTTCAACTGTTAATAAGCTGATAAATGATCTCAATAGTAAAAGTCATGCTAACGAACAACTCGGATGTTGATAAATGACTCGTACAACAGGAAGCTTTGAAGATAGTTAGCTTTTATTTAATCCTGACGTTATTTTCCATAAGAGCAGCACACACAATAGTGCTAGCCGAAAGACAGATCTGTGCACTCACTCTAATACGTCATTTGTTTCTATGGTAACAGCTGATTCATAGCTTAATATCAAACTTTTGCTATTTAGCAAAGAAAAATGAGAATTATTTATATGATGGAATTTTCTGTAATTAGGCATGTATTTAATATCTTCCACTCCAATATCAGTGCTTAGTAACATTGGTAAAGCTGCATTGTATGTTTTGTGCCATGAAAAGGTTTTCAGGACTGAGGACTTTGTGTTTATCAGTAACATGAAGCTGAATGTTTGAATTCTTCAATTCGATTGGTTAGAATGTGTGTGCTTTTGTATAACCACATAACCTGGAAGTTTTTTTCTGGCTGTAACACAGATGATACACCGATCAGGCATAACATTATGAGCAGTGACAGGTGAAGTGAATAATACTGATTATTACCTGTTACTGGGTGGGATATATTAAGCAGCAAGTGAATATTTTGTCCTCAAAGTTGATGTGTTAGAAGCAGGAAAAATGGGCAAGTGTAAGGATTTGAGCGAGTTTGACAAGGACCAAATTGTGATGGCTAGACGACTGGATCAGAGCATCTCCAAAACTGCAGCTCTTGTGGGGTGTTCCCGGTCTGCAGTGGTCAGTATCTATCAAAAGTGGTCCATGGTAGGAACCGTGGTGAATTAGCGACAGGATCATGAGCAGCCAAGGCTCATTGATGCACGTATGGAGCAAAGCCTGGCCCATGTGATCCGATCCAACAGACGAGCTACTGTTGCTCAAATTGCTGAAGAAGTTAATGCTGGTTCTGATAGAAAGGTGTCAGAATACACAGTGCATGATGGGTCAGGGCTGTTTTGGCAGCAAAAGGTGGACAATATTAGGCAGGTGATCATAATGTTAAGCCTGGTCGATATATATGTATATCTATATACATTTTCAGGACAGAGTATTTTTAAGGTACCGGTTTCTTTCGTCTCTAACTTTGATTGAGACCCCAGGAGAAGCTGGCAAGACACAAACAGAACTGTTCTGTAATATTAAATGTAAACACATTTTAAAATGTTAGTTGTTGGCTCTCTGTGACAATACAGACTGCTGTAACATGAAAATAATATACTTTAGATTGGATTATTTGCTTAGAACAGCACATTTTCATTAAGATATTTTTTAATCATTAACAAATTGCTGTGGTATAAGGAAGAAAAACTGCTGTTAGAGGAAAAACAATATGGACTTATAACCTCACATCTTGTTTGGGGTTTTATTCCTTGCTTAAATATAAGTTTTGGTAGTACTGTTTATACTCAACGGAGTAATAAGGCAGCATTTAAGAAAAATCCTTGTTGTATTGTTGTTGTAATTCACCTACTGAACCACTAGAGCGCCAATCTTCACTAATACGCGTTTAAACTTGCCGGGAAAGATTTACCTGCGGTTGACCGACAGAGGGCGCACTGTGCATTACTCAGTGTCCACTCCACGCTGCTCCTGAAGCGCTCGCTAATTACACTCATTACAGCCAGGATTCCTTATTTGCAGCCAGCGTGACGAGCAAGAGGGAAAAGAGAGGAATGAGAGGAACTTTACAGTCGTTACCAGTAGTTATTTATCATAATGATAAAAGGAACGGCGCAATCAAATAAACACGCAGAGATTAACTTAGGAAATTCTCTCTCTCTCTCTCTCTCTCTCTCTCTCTCTCTCTCTCTCGCTCGCTCTCTCCGCATGCCCATTGTGAGTGTTTGGGTTTGTCCAAATGCGGAAGTTGCCGCCCAGAAAATGCACTGATAGCAAGAGGATGATGCTCACGATGACAGCCGCCACCCCGCGCTCGTGCACTGTGGGTTAAACCCCCCGTGAGTTTTCCTCTGCCCCGGCTCCCTGATGGCCTCGCTGCCGGAGCGCCGGGCGTTCGCGCTCAAAATCAACAGGTAGGCTCTTCTTTGCCCTTTTTTTTTATACGTGACACGTTTGCTAGAAGACGATCGGTGCTAGGGCTTTAGTCTGGAAGACGTCGCGACATCAGATTATATCACATGTCCAGTAGGAAAACTACAAGAGCTCATAGCGAACTGCACGGATCTGCCCTGGACTTTGAGCTCGTGAACTTTTTTCCCTTCTCTCCTCCTCCGTCGGCTTCACTTGTGGAGTTTTATTGGCAAGGGATTTCAAGTGTAGATTCCACAGCAGGTAGCTACACGTCCTGAATGTTAAAGGGGACTAATAGGTACAGGCAAAGTTAAAGAAAGAGAAAACACAATCTTTCAAGAAAAAAAAATTGTCGGTAAGAGGTCAGGGCTTTTGCGCATGCGCCGTTCGCATGCGCTCTTATTTAGCTGTTTGTCAAGTTAAAATTGATCCCTTTTTTGTGTGAATAAGCATAAAGCTGAAACTTTTTATTTGTCAAGAACAAGCAAGAGAGACAGAGACTGAGAGAGAGCTGGCGTTTATCAGAAGAAATAGCCTGTTTTTTCATTCACACGTCCCATTAAGATTTTGCCCAGTCTATCATTTCCACTGTGTTGGTGATGTCTTCCTGATGTGTTGATCCTTTCCTGATGTGTTGATCCTTTCCTGATGTGTTGATCCTTTCCTGTGCGGATCTTTCCCCCACTCTTCGGTTAAATAAATGTCCACAGTTAATGTCCGGTTAAGCTGGAAGTTATTATTGTTCCTTCTTTCTACATAGCAGGTGGTGAGGAAGTGCACGAGCCCATTGTTTCTGGAGCAGGGGGGTATATACTAATAATGTATACTAAGTACAAATTCTGTTGTGAAAGATCTCTGTGGAGTTTACAGGTACAGAATAAGCTACATCTTTGTTCTTGTAGTTCCGGTACATTTCTCATGTCCGGTGCCGGTGTGAAAGACATTAGGAGCATTTTGTAGTTAGTCTTTCATTTACCATTGACAATGATGGACACTTATTATACTTTAATTGATGATGATGATCCTATAAAGCTCTTCTGCTTCAGTGGACAGAAAACAGAACATAATATACCACATCAGGAGGTTTGGGAATCTTTCAAGGACTCTAAAGATGTCAATTAGGACACGCCGTGTCATGATTACTCAGGATGTCGAACCTGTGTGTCTGTAATAGCGCCTGTATAACGACAGTGCTTTTTATGATCCAGTGTCTGTGAGACTAGAGTAGCGATAGTTGTGGGGTCACAGTGCTGCGGAGGACTCATTTGTACTAATTTCATACACACCGTTTCACTTCCTCTTTGGTGTGACTCAAAAGGAAATGAAGCTTGCTCACTAATGCACAAGGCAGAAAAGTACAGAGGTAGACGTCCGGCTTGGTTTTACACCCCTGCGTTGGTTATGCTTGGACGCTCGATATGAGCAATCAGACATGTTTCATCGCCTATCCAGGATTTTAGCGTGGTGGTTCATGTTGGGATGAAGCAGAAATTGTATGAATTCTGAGAAGGACCAGGATTCAAAGCAGAGCTGTGGGATTTATTAGTCCTAAAAAGACATTCGTGTTGTAGGTCCACTTAACGCAGAACAGTCTGGCTGCCTCATCTCACCAGAGAGCATCTTGCTGTTACTGCACCTGCTTGCATTTGCTAAAAATGTAAGCAAGTCAGCATTAAAACGTCATTGCTGCAGAGTTTGCTGGCAGGTTCTGCCTGACTTCTCTCTCTCTGTCCTTTACTGTGGGCCTGCTTTTATTTGCATGGATGAGGTCACTGACGTACAACCTTTTCATTCTTGAGAGTTTACAATCTGCATGGTGTTGCTGTGGTTGTGGCTTTAACCACATGAGATGCTAGCTGCTTTTTAACCAGAAACATTTGCTCTAATTGGGCTTTATTCGGTGCGTGTTTTACGTCAAAGTCTTCATATATGTTGTCCGGCTTGTCAGCAAGAACACTGTGAAAACCATTGGGGCTGAGGGTGTAGTGCAACGTGAATGCGTAAAAGAAAGCACAGTTTTGCATACTAGGATTGCTCCCAACAACAGGAAGGCTGTTTGAAAGGGAAATACATGCCACATGATGCCAGTAGTTCCCTCCTTTCAGTCACGTTATGCTGACGTTTCACAGAAATCCAAAGTAAAGGAAGTTGATGCTCTGGTTATTTCTCAGTAGTGCTCTCTTTCTTACTAATCTGCAGTCAGGATAAACCCAATGTGGCCTGTTCTCTACAGCGCCAGCCCTGAGATTAATAGAGAGGCAAGTCATTGTGTAGGAAGCTTTAGAACATTTGCCAGTTAGAAAACAGTATGGAAATTCCCTCTGGGGGTTTAAAAAAATTTACTCCTCTACTCCGCTTTACACATAGACAAGCTCATTTCTTTTATTCTTGCAGTGTTTCTGTCATAACATTTAGAGCATTTCTTTGTTAGAGTTCGTAAAACTTTTAAGAGAAGGGTATTTAGCTTCCTACTTTGGACATGAACTTATGAGTATAGACCAGTATTTCCTATTTAGCAATTATTATGAAACAAATAGAAAATGATTAAAACTGTGGGTTCATCTCGATCGGCTTCAGCTCACAAGCTGGTGAATCTGTATATTATGTACACAAGTTGCACTGGTAAATACCCCGGTACACCACACACTGGGACAGAGATGACTACGTACTTGTGTTGTAAAATCTCACCACTGCCATTTATCAACACCAGGCAGGACCGATATATTTTCTGTGGTTTAAAGTGCATTATGAAAAACATGTTGATCGTGTACATATTCTTGCACCATTTCTCGCTAGTGGAGTTTATAAATCATGAAACACTTCAAACTGTATATAGAACATCACATGTAGTTAAAAGGCACTAATTTAAGTGATCGTTTGAGAGCTACAACAACGATAGCAAGCTGCTTATATTTGTAGATGAGTTTGGCAGAGAGATTGACCACCATTTATTTTGAGCTGAGAGGCTTCATAAATAATAATATATAATAATAATATGACGTCATTTCCATTAAAGGAACACAGCGAGCATTGATACTTCCTGGTTTTTTAGGTGCAATGTGGGATTTTTTTTAAAGGAGTGAATGTTGCATTGCACTGGAAGCTTAAAATCACTTAATCAGTGCTCTGACTGCTGAACTAGAGAGCTGATTGACGCATACAATATCTCTGTCTCTCACATTTCAAGCTGAAGATTATTTAGCAAGTTCCAAGCATTTCTTTCTAGAAAGAAACGTAATGGTTTTATATGTTCAACAAATTTACCATCTAGTGTATTCATTTTAGAAGGGCTATCTTCTCCGATTTTTTTTTTTTTTTAACTATTCGGATGTGTAAGTCATTTCCCTGTCGATGACATATGTAGACGTATAGATTCTTAGAAAAAAATGATTTTAAAGTTAAGATACTATTTTATCCCTAATGAGTAAGCCTGAGGCAACGGTGGTAAGGAAAAACTCCCTGTCATATGAGGAAGAAACCTTGAAAGGAACCAGACTCAGAAGGGAACCCCATCCTCATTTGGGTGACACTGGACAGTAAATAATGTTACTGTTGATAATGTCCTTTCTTCAACAGTAACCAAGAGCTTTTGAGCGACTAATAGTTTAGTGTAAATGGTGTGAAATGCACAGAATGTGGTGAGTTTTTAAAATGTTAAAAAAAGTGCTGTCTGTTATCTTGAAATTTTTTCTCATCCAGCGTCAGCGTCTGGTAGCCCCGCCCCTCTGCGTAAGCAAAGCTGCGACCGTTGCATGCATGAAGTGTCCAACATTCCACACTTCATTTTTTCGGTTGAATAATCACATCATGCAGGTACTTGAAGCACGCTTCTTGTGGTTGGAATTTTCAGTCTGAACACACGACTCACGCTATTAATACTCACACTATTAATGCTACAAAACACACTACGAGTGAACACACTACTCACACTATTAATGCTACAAAACACACTACGAGTGAACACACTACTCACACTATTAATGCTACAAAACACACTACGAGTGAACACACTACTCACACTATTAATGCTACAAAACACACTACGAGTGAACACACTACTCACACTATTAATGCTACAAAACACACTACGAGTGAACACACTACTCACACTATTAATGCTACAAAACACACTACGAGTGAACACACTACTCACACTATTAATGCTACAAAATCGAATAGTGCATATGTTTGCGATATGGGATGCACTTTATATTTGAGTTTTGACATTATATTGTATATCTTGCTTTTTGTAAGCTGTGAGCTGGAATCTCCGGACTGTATGAAAGCTGTGATTGTGCCCCTGGCCATAAACTCTTAAACGTTTAGCTTGGATTCATTTCTGCCTCATTTGCAAATTGCTTTGAACAAAAGTTTCTGCTGAGTGATTAACTGTACACTGAAAAGTGAAATACTCCCAAAAGAAAGCCGAAGGCAGTGATGCGTAATAAAGTATTGCTGCTTCTCTCCCTAATGCAGCCCACTGACTGGAGAAACAACCCCTTTCCTGTCTACACTTAATGCACCCAAAGCAGGCATTTACCCTTCCCGTAGGTGTGTGTGGGTTTACCGCAGCAAGAAAAAATATTAGAAGTGTTGTGCAGAGAGAAGTTACATATACGTCATGTTTGGGAGTCAGTGTGCTGCTCTGTAATCACTGTCTAATCAACAGGCTGCTCCAGGCAGCACATAATAATAAAGAGGGTTAGAGTGGCATAATTCTGAGAGGAGAACATGCTTAGTGACTTTTTTTCATTTCAACCAAAAGCCAGAATACAGGTTGGCAAACCTATACTCAAAAAGGAATTTCAGTGAGACAGATACACTATATTGCCAAAAGTATTCGCTCACCTGCCTTGACTCGCATATGAACTTAAGTGACATCCCATTCCTAATCCATAGGGTTCAATATGACGTCGGTCCACCCTTTGCAGCTATAACAGCTTCAACTCTTCTGGGAAGGCTGTCCACAAGGTTTAGGAGTGTGTTTATGGGAATTTTTGACCATTCTTCCAGAAGCGCATTTGTGAGGTCACACACTGATGTTGGACGAGAAGGCCTGGCTCTCAGTCTCCGCTCTAATTCATCCCAAAGGTGTTCTATCAGGTTGAGGTCAGGACTCTGTGCAGGACAGTCAAGTTCATCCACACCAGACTCTGTCATCCATGTCTTTATGGACCTTGCTTTGTGCACTGGTGCACAGTCATGTTGGAAGAGGAAGGGGCCAGCTCCAAACTGTTCCCACAAAGTTGGGAGCATGGAATTGTCCAAAATGTCTTGGTATGCTGAAGCATTCAGAGTTCCTTTCACTGGAACTAAGGGGCCAAGCCCAGCTCCTGAAAAACAACCCCACACCATAATCCCCCCTCCACCAAACTTTACACTTGGCACAATGCAGTCAGACAAGTACCGTTCTCCTGGCAACCGCCAAACCCAGACTCGTCCATCAGATTGACAGATGGAGAAGCGTGATTCGTCACTCCAGAGAACGCGTCTCCACTGCTCTAGAGTCCGGTGGCGGCGTGCTTTACACCACTGCATCCGATGCTTTGCATTGCACTTGGTGATGTATGGCTTGGATGCAGCTGCTCGACCATGGAAACCCATTCCATGAAGCTCTCTGCGCAGTGTTCTTGAGCTAATCTGAAGGCCACATGAAGTTTGGAGGTCTGTAGCGATTGACTCTGCAGAAAGTTGGCGACCTCTTCGCACTATGCGCCTCAGCATCCGCTGACCCCGCTCCGTCAGTTTACGTGGCCTACCACTTCGTGGCTGAGTTGCTGTCGTTCCCAAACACTTCCATGTTCTTATAATACAGCTGACAGTTGACTGTGGAATATTTAGGAGCGAGGAAATTTCACGACTGGATTTGTTGTACAGGTGGCATCCTATCACAGTTCCACGCTGGAATTCACTGAGCTCCTGAGAGCGACCCATTCTTTCACAAATGTTTGTAAAAACAGTCTGCATGCCTAGGTGCTTGATTTTATACACCTGTGGCCATGGAAGTGATTGGAACACCTGATTCTGATTATTTGGATGGGTGAGCGAATACTTTTGGCAATATAGTGTATCTTAACAGATACAACCGCAAGAATGAGATCTAATACTCCTCACCATACTCTACCTGATGTACTGCTGTAATACTCTACCTGATGTA
The DNA here is from genome assembly GCF_019097595.1 of Hemibagrus wyckioides. Classification (NCBI taxonomy): domain Eukaryota; kingdom Metazoa; phylum Chordata; class Actinopteri; order Siluriformes; family Bagridae; genus Hemibagrus; species Hemibagrus wyckioides. The sequence continues at coordinate 16,239,030 of NC_080714.1, read as the reverse complement.
CTGATGTAATGCATTTGGGGAGCGATATGTACTGATCTCTATCTGATGAAAGAGATGCTCATTTACCATTTTCATATGTAATATAAACGAATTGTCTGATTTAAAACCATCTTTTTTGGTTGTTTAGTTTTTAGAGTACTTTTTGTTTTTTGTCTGTAGTTTTTAGAGTATTTATTTAGATGGTTGATTCCACTTTCACTTTTGTAAAGAACCTGGGTACCTTTACCACATTTGTGTCTTAAATATTTACTTTAAGAGTAGTTTTTTTATTAGGAGAAACGTAAAGGATGCATAAGGATGTCCATATAATGTATGAAAGTCAATATCCAAGTACATCGATCAGGCATAACATTATGAGCACTGAGAGGTGAAGTGAATAAGACTGATTATCTCCTCATCATGGCACCTGTTAGTGGGTGGGATATATTAGGCAACAAGTGAACATTTTGTCCTCAAAGTTGATGTGTTAGAAGCAGGAAAAATGGGCAAGTGTAAGGATTTGAGCGAGTTTGACAAGGACCAAATTGTGATGGCTAGACGACTGGATCAGAGCATCTCCAAAACTGCAGCTCTTGTGGGGTTTTCCCGGTCTGCAGTGGTCAGTATCTATCAAAAGTGGTCCAAGGAAGGAACAGTGGTAAAAAAAAAAAAAAAAAACCCAACAGGGTCATGGGCAGCCAAGGCTCATTGATGCATTTGGGGAGCGAAGGCTGGCCCATGTGATCCGATCCAACAGATAAGCTACTGTTTCTCAGATTGCTGAAGAAGTTAATGCTGGTTCTGATAGAAAGGTGACAGAATACACAGTGTATGATGGGTCAGGGTTGTTGTGGTAGCAAAATGGGGACCAACATAATATTAGGCAGTTGGTCATAATGTTATGCCTGAGTGGTGTATATTATTAAAGAATAAGGAGAGTATGCAAGTCAATAGTAAGTATAAAAGTAAACATGTCAATATGTCTATACCTGCAGAAATAAAGAAAAAACTGTAAAAGGTTGTAGTTTAAGCTGTAAAAAGTAGTTTAAGCTCAAGTACTGATCATATTAAGAATGACCTACATTTAATAACTGTAAATAAAACAGAAGATTACAGCAGCAAAAGTTGAGTAAAATATCTAGCAGGACAGTTGACTTACCTAAAATGGACAGAATGTAGGTTGATGATTACAAGCATACAAAAAGTATGAAATATGAAAAATTTCATGAGCCAGTGTTTACACATTCACACAGGTCATATGTCTGCATATATCATCTGTATCTGGAAATTAGCACATGTTCACAGTCAGACATAATACACAGGCTAAAGTGTCAGTGATTTCGGACCAATATGAAACATAACTTTGACTTGGATGTCGAGTTGTACATTTGTGACTTTCAAAACCAACAGATGAGGAACTTGGCAGTATTTAGGGAGTAGTCTTCATAGGGAATAAGGCATGATCATATGAGTGTGGCTGTAGCATGAAGGAGGAAGTCCTGCTAAATTCTTTTAGGTAACTTTGTATCCTATCCTATAACTTTAACTATTATATTGTGCACAGGGAGAAATAAGCTTCACTGTTGGGTGAGATGTACATTACCAAGCAATGTGAGGGTTAAATGGTCAGTTGGTTTACTTCATGTTAATTTTTGCCAGACATGTTTGATGTCCTTGTAACTATATACCTCAAAACAATTTAAAGTACAAGTGAGCTTGCACTTACTTTGCCCTATGAACTTTATCCATCCGTATTCTGCACTGAATATCCTACCCATGGTTGTGTAAATCCCATGGGACATAAGTCAGGGGATGTGCTAGACAGAGTGCTGACGTACTCACACACACAACCCCTCCTCACACACTCAGTCAACACACTAGGGATAGCCTACAGGACACGTCTTTTGACTTTGGGATAAAAACTCAGAGGAAACTCACAGAAGCATGGGAGGAAAAAGTAACCTCCACACACAGAGATCAAGCTTTTAACTCCAGAGGTGCAAACATGCTGTCCTCTAAGTTACTGTAACCCCTCCTGCCTGCTTCAGGCTCATTGATAACAAACAGGCCATGCTGGCTAGACATGTTTTACATGGCTGACTGAAAGATGTTTTGATTAGATGAACATTGGTTACGTGTTGATGGCTTAATTAGGCTTCAGAAAAGGCATTCATATTAAAAAGTATTGCTGGTGTTTTTAGCTTGTTTGACTGCAATCTATTCCTAGTCGTCTATTAGTTGTTCCACCTCAGACTAATAACCCGGCAGTCTTCGACCAGAAGCTATATTTGGGACTGACATGTAAATTAGGAAGAGAAGGATTAGTCCTAGGAAGGGGATTAGTTCTGCAATTCTGTTAGAGGAAGTTGCACTCAGTTGCTTGTGTTTATTACTTCTTTAAAATTCTTTCGAATTACTGGATTGATTCAGCAGCATTCGCTTTTCATTTATCGGAAAATAGATCATTCGGCAAAATAAAGCACCTTTTATGCATTTTGTTAACTGTTTGTTAGGCATTTCTTAAATAATTGGATTTGAACATATATATTGAAGTTGCAACGGCAGATTTCCTTATTGTTTTGTTCTTTATATACTATATAATGTTTTATGTAACAGTGTGGAGTGTGTGATTACAGGGTGTGTGATGGGTATACGAATGATCATTCAAATGTACTGACCTTTACACTCTACCAGCCACCAGTGATGATTGAAGTGAAATGTTCACTTCAGGCTGTCAGCCAGCCTGGAGAGAGGCACAACAAACTATCTGTATTTGCATTGGTTTCCTCCAGGAAGACTTTGCCCTCTGTTAAAGAGAATTTAAATGGCTTTTCAGGAATGTGTGTGTGATCATAAATGGTCTCGTGCCAAACATAACAGCTTCAATGCTGGTGTACCTATATATATATATATATATATATATATATATATATATATATATATATATATATATATATATATATATATATATATATATATATATATATATATATAAAATAAATAAATAACATAACAGCTTCAATACTAGTTCACCACTGTGTGTGTGTGTGTATATATATATATATATATATATGAGTATGAAGTGATGCCAATAAAACTCCAGAAGAAATCTCCTAGCACTTTATGTATGTGTCGTAATTTTTTTTTCTTGGTTGCATAAATAAAGCAGCTTTACTTTAATAAAGTGTTTAGAATCCAATGTGCCTGAGCACCTCATATAGCATGTTAAAGAGAACAGCAAGAGCATTGTGCAGACAGCGATTATAGGCTCCTCAATTCTCCACCCAACACGACTTGGCTGTGATTTATGGAAATGGGGAACCCTTTATCCGAGTGAGCCATTTTGGCCGCTCAGTGTGCACAGTGCTACTCTCTGTGGGAAAGCCAAGAGCAAAACAGGCAGCATTGTTAAGCACATTTGCACGGATGCTTTGGGAATATGAATTAGGGTTAGGTGTGGGAAAGACCCAATTCAGTCTGCTGTACTAGTGATGAATTTAGATCTCAATCATAACAGTTATTGTGTTCAAACAGGTATTGTTTTCTGGATGAGTCTGAACACTTACTGAATGCCACTGACAGCATTGTCCTCAGTGGCTTGTGCTAGTTTTATGGTTGTTTAATTCTTTTATTGAATCAGACATGGTTACATCAGATTATTAGAATCTGGGTCATTATCTGTCTGGTATGTGATAAAACACATGCGCGCACACACACACACACACACACAAGCATGCATGCATGCATGCTTGCTCACTTAAAGCCACGCTCATTTAACCTTCCCAAATGTCCTGAAAATGTTTTATCACACTGCCCAATAATTTTATGCATGATTTCAGCAAATGCCTTTTGCATCTTTACCTGGAACCTGGACTGAATTTAATTGTTTCTGTAAAGCAATGTCTAAAAATTTGCATTTAGAATACAGAATATAATTCAGACTTCAGCTCTAATGTTGTGCTGAAAGAGATGCAAAATTACACAAAAACGACAAGTTGGAGAAAAAAGTGGTTAGAGAAGTGGTATAATTTAGTTATTCATTCAACCACCATAACTGCCTTTTCTCTGTGAGAGCTGCAATGGATCTCCTGAGGGACTCTTCAGGAAACAGAGGCAATAATACACCCTAGATGGGGCTTTACAGGGCATCACCCCATGTACACACACATTCATACCTAGCGGCAATCTAGAATAGCCAGGCCATCTACTGGCATGGTTTTGGGAGTTGGGACGAAGCCAGAGAACTTGGAGGAAACTTAAGCAGACACAGGGAGAACCTGTAAAACTCGAACCAGAGACACAAGAGCTGTGAGGCAGCATTATTGCTGTGCTACCATGCTGCCCTACTACTACTAATAATACAGATACTACTGCATTTTCTATTATTAATAGTAATTGTAATAATAACAGTACTGGGTCATTGACTGGAAGATCGGGGTTCAAGCCCCAGCACTGCCAAGCTGCCACCGTTGTGCCCTTGAACATTTGCTCTTGGGTCTTGGGATCTCTGCCTCTTTAGTTGTTTCTTGAAGGTTGTGCAGGCATCCGGATAGTAAATCCCCAGTTTAATCCCCTATTATGAAACCACAACTGAGTCTGATTTTATTCTCGATTCAGTTTTGTTTGTTTAGTACTTCGAACATCATAAATGTTTAATTGTAAACGTACATCTGTAATAAGAGCCAACAGTTGCATTGGAAAAAAAACTCCAAGAGCCGACATGAGGAAGAAACCTTTACAGGAGACACACACTCAAAAGGGAGCACATTCTCTTCCAGGTGCCACCGGATGCTGGGATTATGTAGAGTTACACACTTGTAAAGAGAAAAGGCTTTTGATGAACAGAACAGAGTGTACTGAAAGGATGTTCAATTTGATTGTATTATGGATAGAACTCCTGGGATAAATACATAGGAGGCTTTATGATTACAGTCAGATGATTACCATCAATTTCTGCTATCACCCAGTGTAGACACTGTCCCTGAACAGCCTAACGAAACTGTGTCACCTCTTTCTTCTCTGCAACTCTCTCTCCTCTGGCTTTCTCCCTCTTTGCTGCATGTCCCAGGCACTCGTCTGCTGAAATCCGCAAGCACTTCAGTGGGCACAGCTATGGCACTGCTCAGAGCGGCCTGCACCAGCGCCACAGCTCCAACACCTCTTCATCCATCTGTTTCAACGTTGTGAGTGATTTCTTTTTTTATATTTTTCAATCGCTGTGCATTTTGTGTGTTTGGATTTATGGAGGGAGGATAGGTGTGGATAAAAACGTGTATGGGTGAATGTGTGTGTTTGTGTGTGTGTGTAAGGAAGGACAAGGCAGGAGCTAGAATTGGATAAAAACATGTGTATGGGAGTGTGTGTGTATGGGAGTGTGTGTGTATGGGAGTGTGTGTGTATGGGAGTGTGTGTGTATGGGAGTGTGTGTGTCTGTGTGTGTGTCTGTGTCTGTGTGTGTGTGCTTGTGCATGCGTATGTGGTTAATCTCTAACCTGCTTCTGATCCTACTCTGCTGAAAATGGGTCAGATCTACCAGATCGTTCTATCCTCCAATTACCGCAAAGCTTACACACTCTCACACACACACACACACACTCACAAAAAATAAATAAACCATTCATATGGTTGGATTTAGGATGCTGGAAGCGTTTTAATAACTTGATCCCAGTCCATCACACAGGCATGCAGAGAAGCGTCACTGCAGATCCTATAACAGTGGCTTAATGATAAAAGTATAGTGTTATTAATAATTAACAACATCAGCTCTGCTCTGCTTTATATAATTATTACACCTCTACAGTAAGTCAGTGTGAATGCTGCTAGTCCTCTTTTGGCAGATGTTTATATTTTTTATGAATGATAGAAGTGCTTGGGTTTTGTAGGCTAGGTTTTTATTTAATTGTTCTGTGAAGAACAGCATTAGACAATCCACAGCTGTGTAATTATTTGAGCTAATTGGGATGAATTTGTTCGATCATTACCTATTTCCTTATAAACTGATGGAGTCAGTAAACAGCTGTTCCCAAGATTCAGTATAAACACAGTATTTATTGCATTACTACTTACACTATTACATTAACTAGATTATTAATACATGTATTGCTGTAGTATGCAGTTTATTGTTAAGTATCCTATGTTTCGTATATAAACTGTTAGGTTTTCTGTACTTCGTTTATTATTTGGCAATGTACGTCCATTAATACACAACTCTCAAGTTATTAATGCGATTATTGGCGGTCAACAGAAAAGCCATTTATCGTAAATGTGTGTGTGTGTGGTTAGAACTTGTTAGCCAGTTTTACACAATTTCAACGACACCTGCTGGAAACATGTGTCTCTGTCTAGATAAAGTGCTTCTGCATTTTCACCAGAACTGGTAAAGGAAGTGGTGATGACATAACATCCTCTTATCAGACGTCTAACAGCATGGCGTGTCGCTTAGCAGCTTATAGAGGAAGAGTTGTGCAGAAGCAAGTACCCAGGGTTTTTATTTCCGGCATCGCCATTTTGTTGCTTTGCCCTATTGCTGGCTGTGAAGACGCCGGGTGAGACTTTTTTGTTTTTTGCATTTCCAGATGTGCACCTGTTCCATCAGCAATAAAGTGTTGTGACTTAGCATGGGTAGAATCGAAACTCTTTCAAATCAGCCATTTAGGGTTTGTAAACACTTTTTAATGTAAATTGTTGAAAGAACAGGAAGTTGTGCAGACAGGCTGATGGGTCTGGTGAGTTCGGGCCCATTGCTGCATGTTGATGCTGAGTTTACTATCATGAAGGGCGTTTTGCTTAGGCAGACTTACAGGGGTTGTCCAGCTTCTGACTTGTTGAGTCTTGCTTATATAATTTTAATAATTTTACATTATTGTGATCCTCTGCTTATGCAAGGTGATCAAACTTAAGGCACAATTAGGGCTGGGTGATGTGACAAAATATCATCTCGTGATTCTCAAAGGTGTTTTTTTGATACATGACATCCATCACGATATAGGTTTGCTCGTAAACTGTCAATAATATATGTATATGTTATGTAAATAAGTGAAAACAGCTGTATGATAAAAAAAGAATAATAAGTATCTATTTATTTAATAATTTGAAAAAAAACAAACAGACAAAATAGAACCATGAAGGAAAAAAGTTATACATTATAGATTTTTTTAATATTGCAATTTTAAAGATTAAGTACAACATTTTAACATTAATTCAGCTGTCTCCAGCAGTTTGTAAATAGAATTATATATTTTTAAAATTCTATTTAAAATTAATTTTAATAGAATAATATATATATATATATATATATATATATATATATATATATATATATATATATGATATATATGTAATATATATATATATATATATATATATATATATATATATATATATATATATATATGTAATATATATATAATATAGAGAGAGAGCGAGAGAGAGATTGGCTTGCTTAATATTTACAGAAATTTCAGAATATAGCAATAGATTTTACACTTTTTAAAATGGACTAGAAAACAGATATCCAGTTGAAATAAAAGCCAGATTGAAATGTCTTCGCAAGCTGTTTGTTTGAATCTCTGAAAGCCACTCTCCAAATCTCAGAAACTGTACTGGATAGATGAACATCATTCTTTCAGTAAACATTCCCTCAGTTGGTGTTTTGTTGATGGTGGTGGTAGAGAGAGCTGTCTAACAACACAGCCCAAAATCTCTCACAGCTGCTCGATTGCTGGTGACTGAGAAGACCACGGCATATGATTTACATAATTTCCATACTCATGAAACGATTCAGTGATCCCATGTGCACTGTGTCATCCTGAACCAGAGCACACCCTTTAGGATAGAAATGTTTCGTCAGAGTATATAAAGCTGATCAGTCAGATTAACTTTTGTATTAATTAGCAGTGACTCTTCCTTTTAAATGGACAAGTGGACAAACCGTACCAGCAACATGTAAACAAGGTATAGAAAAGGCACTGGTTATTCCTTTGTCAAGTCTGTCGTTCTTTTACACTCTTCCGTGATTTAGTGCTTGTGTTATCCTGCCTGCCTTAATGGAAAGAAACTGGATGGAGCGTTTTTTCATGTCCTCAGGCATGACAAGTTTCGTTTTTGAAATTTTATTCCATAGCTTTTCAAATCATGCATCTTTACAGTTCCATATTCTGTTGTTTAGATAAGCGATCTAAAAATAAATGAGCAAATTCAAAAACTAATGATTTAGACACACTTCTGTTGTTTCCCCAAATCTTTTTGTAACTCTGGGGCTCACTATGAGCTGCTGTATGGATGAATTAGCACTGTAGGCACTGACACACTGCTAAGTTGTTCATCAACATGCCTGAGCGCAGTCATGACAGAACATGTCCAGCTGTTACTGTTCTGTGTAATAGTTGGATATTACTGAAAGCAGTGCATAGTTTCAGCAGCAGTAGCTATCAGCATTGAAAAATGATCACTGTGCCTCGTACTCCCAGCTCTGTTTCTTTCAGTGAGGTTATTAAGTTTTCTGGTACGCAGTTTGCTTTAGAGACTTATTGTGATTAGTTGTGTTATTAAATAAGATAATAAAGGTTTCTTTGGAATGGATTGCAAATTTTCGAGAGCACATTACCGCCTGTTTACAGGGATTGGCTTTTAAACACTAGTATCCTTCCTTGAGAGGCACTGAGTCTGGCTTCAGGCTCCTGCTGCTGCTCCTGTCCCACTGTGCTGGCACTGTGCCTTCTCCATGCTCTATTATTACTTATAGGTAATATTTTGTCTGGAAAAAGATTCCATACCAGATAGAAAAGCAATCGGACAAGGGCAAAATGTAAAATGCAGTACACACTTTCCATTTGAGCTACAAGGGCAACGTGGCAGTCTGAATATTACATCTTTTACCGCATAGAACTTCTGTTGATTAATCTCTACAGTGAAAAACAATCAGCAGATTGCTTTTATAGGAATTTATCTGATTTTCATCAGTTGTGCCACCCTGAAATGCAATCACAGCATGGATGTAATATTGTTGTAAATTGGAGAGCAGGGTAAAAGCCCTTGAAAGTGTTATTCTTCAGGAGGTGGTATTGTCCATCTAAAGGAACGCCCTTTATAGTTTCTCGTACGCTCGTTGTTTCTGCAATAATTGTTGAAAGCTCAACTGTCATGCTTTACTATGATCAGAATTACTACAAAAAATGTTGTTGTTGTTTTTTTTTTTAAGATTTTATTTTAGCTTTGACCTGTAACACATCACACAATACATGACAAAACATAACAGGACAAAACTTAAGGAGGAAAAAAGTTATAGGGCGATACGGAGTGGCAATAAAACAGTATGAAACAAAATTTTACTAATGCAGGATAGTTTCATTGCATTTTTAAACCTTAGTCATGGGTAAAAGTCCAGCTGTTCTGTTGGTATTTTACATATTAAAATTATTAAATATTAAATATTATCACTTAACCAGTATGTTAGCTTTTCCTCAAACTTATTAGGGTGGCAGTGTCAGATGTCTGTTTCAGTGCAATACAACACAAACAAAAAGATCTTTTTGACTGCATTTGAATATTTGCCATGAAGAGTGAACACTGTCTTTGTGGATTATGAATCTATTTCTCTGTAGGTCTAGCTCTGCGAGGCATCTGTTTGAAAGCTAAGACTGGACCTTTTATGTTTTTTCTGTATGCTTAGTATTTTGCAAGTGCTGACCTTGCCTTTAGTTAAGTGATTGTGGTTGGAGGAACGATTGCAGAACCGGGGAAGGGAAATGAACTCCGAGAAGTTGGGCTCAAGTTCTTTGTGGCTTCTGCTTTGTCCTCAAAGGCTATATCAATTTTCTGAATTTTCATTAAAAAGAAAATCTCTGAGAAATGAACAGTGGCGAATAGGCAAGAAGTTTAAAGTGCTGTCTTTCCTTCAAGCTTTAATAAAAATTTAACTGTATATGCCTTAAAGAAACAGTAGATGATAACAGGAATCATTATCTTTGTCCACAATGCATACCCTGAGCTGCAGAAATACATAAGCTGCTATTTTATATTGTATGAATCCTAACTATTAAATCAGTCACTGTTCAACACTCAAAACATTGAATAGTGGAGATCTACGCTACATATTTACAGTGCTTGTGTTTGTTCAGCCTCAGTCTTATGACGCAGTGGACCCGCTGGATGTGGAGGAATTCCTGATGTCACAGCTACGCAACGGAGATCCCGAGCTCATGCAGGAGCTGGGCGAATTCCCGGATGATGATCTGGAGGTGGATTTAGCGGACAGGGAATGTCGAACTGCCTACCACTCCGTCCCTGAGGAAGGGTAAGTTGGAGCATTTAATGAAAGCTATGCAAAGATTATTAAGTGACGTTTAAGATTATTAAGTGGTGTTATTAAGTTACAAAGATAATTAAGTGACATTTTTTGGAGTCCTGTCGTCTGCTGTAAAAAAAAAAAAAATCCAGACTAACAGCAGGAAGGTTTTCTTGGCTTGAATGATGTTAACTAATTAGAGGCTAATGCTGAGCAAATGTGGAAGGTTTGCTGTACATATTGCTATCTTGCCTACAGAAAAAATGTCTGTTACACAAAAGCTAAAAACTAGTTCCACATGAAGATATGAAAGCACATAAAGTGAATGTTGTAGCTCTGAAAATAGGAAAGACTAGTTGGTGCCATCAGTAGATTTTCTTGGCTTAATACACTATTTTGCCAAAAGGTTTGGCACATAAGAGTGGAGATTGTGAGCCAGGCCTTCTCATCCAACATCAGTGCCTGACCTCACAAATGCACTTCTAGATTAATGGTCAAAAATTCCCATTAACACACTCCTAAACCTTGTGGAAAGCCTTCCCAGAAGAGTTGAAGCTGTTATAGCTGCAATGGGCGGGCCAACTCCATATTATATTCATGTGCATGTTCATCCCAAAGGTGTTGGGGGTTGAAAGGGGTCGAGGTCAGGCCAGTCAAGTTCCTCCACACCAAACTCGCTCATTGATGTCTTTATGAACCTTGCTTTGTGCACTGGTGTACAGTCATGTTGGAACAGGAAGCGGTCATCCCCAAACTGTTCCCACAAAGTTGGGAGCATGAAATTGTCCAAAATGTCTTGGTATGCTGAAGCATTAAGAGTTCCTTTCACTGGAACTAAGGGGCCAAGCCCAAACCCTGAAAAACAACACCTGAAATCAATGATTTGGAATGGTGTCCCAAACGGCAATATAGTGTATGTGTAGGTTACCAGGCACTGTTTGTATAGGATATAGCTGACTGACTCAACAATTTATTTAGTGTAAATCTAGAGCCTGAATTTGCTCAGCTGGTGTGCACAACAGAGTTGTCTCAGTGTTTCACCAAAGGACTGCCATCTGAGGTGCCTGTTTTCACATACTTATTCCTAAACACATTTCATCACAGTGTTGACAAAATATTCTGGGTTTCTTTTTTGTATGGAAAGAATGTGAGAAGTGTATGGGTAGATTTGTTAAAGAGACTTGATGAGGAGAAAGTTTGTTAAACAAAGCGAGATTCAGGGTGTGTCCCAAACAGCTCCCTAGATCGTTGCTACTCATTGGCACACTTTTCACTCACTGGTGACATTATAATTTCTTCATCAGTCACTATCAAAACCCTAACATATAAAATATTTAAGTCATATAAATGTGTTAGCTTACTCGCACACGTTTCTGTCCCAGTACATCAAGCAGGATTGTAAGCTAGACATTCTACTTCATTAAAGTCGTAAAGACTAAAACAAGCTGCATACAGAATGTCAAATAAATTAAAAGTTGCTAAGGTAAGTAATCCTTTGAGAGCTACCAGAATGTTAACAAGCTAATTGTATCTGTAGGCAAAATTGGTTGTGAGTTCCTCTTCCTTTTTTTTTAATACAAACTGTCGCCTCATTTCCAGTATTGGAGCTTAGTGAGCATTGATGCACACTGGGAGTGAATGTTCCAGTGCACACGAATAACTTTGCGAATGAGACAGTCCTTAAAATGGCTGACTCCCTGATCAGTTCCTTGACTGCTTAACTATAGAGCTGATTGACACGTACTCTCGGTTTCTCAATATCAGGCAGTGTGCTAAAGGTTTGCGACAAACATATAAAGAATTTCAGCAACATCGTAATTATGAGCTCATGGTGGATGTTACCTCATGTCAGTGGTCATTACAGACTAATAGCACATCCTCATGCTGTGCCCATGCTGATCATGCATCATTAAGTTGGTAAGGCATGTCTGATTCATTCACCTGACTCAAGGAGAAGCAGAACATTCACAGTGAAATAATTCAGAAGTATGAAGCCTTCTGTTTGTTTTTGTTGCAAAAGAGTTCTCTAAGGGGAATAAAAGCACTTGAAGCAAGCCTCTGGCAGCTTGTTTGGCAGCCTCTTTGAGTATAATCTAGTCAATATTATTAATACCAGCAGGCTGGGATCTATTCCAACAGTCAATAAGTGGTAGTATAGTCTCTCAAACTGTCCTAAAACAGCGCTGCTTGTTAGGGGGGGATTTTTGCAAGGCCAAGTACAGAAGCTGATTGTTATTCACGAGCTTGTCTGCACTGATGCACATTCATGTTTGCAAGCTGTCCATTGAGACATTTGACCCCAGGCTTGCAGTCAGAGACAGTACACCAATCAGGAGAGAAGAAAAGCTCATCTCAGATTGAAAGTGGAAGTGAAGTTGATGATTGAGCAAGTTGATGTATAGATTTGTCTGAGTACCAGACTGTAAACACAGGTACTTATTAGAGTATTTGTATCAAAGATTATTTAAATTCTGGTACATTATTAATGGTGGATGACATTTATTCTCTTAGTAGTAAGACATTGTAATTTGAATCCAACCAAACAAAAGCAAAAGAAAACGTGCAAATAGACTAATCGTGAAAAACAGGCTTAGTCTGTATTTATGCTTGTCTGTTGTTCAGAGTGTTGTTCAGAATAAAAGCAGCATGATTGTGTCAGCATGTGGCTTGAAAATATAGACAAGCTAAACAAATAAACAATAATAAATGTGTGTAAAGTTTTGTGCCATGATGAGATACCAGGACAGCTTTAATGAGTCCGGTCTCTGAAATTGAACAGGAGGAATAAACATCATCCAACCAAATGTATTGCTAGAGTTGTTGATTTACTGATGTTGTTGGAGTGCTCTGTCTAAAAATTTGCTCCAAAATCTTGCTCTATTGATGTTTAGTTGGGTTGATATCTGGTGAATGTGAAAACCATAGCATGTTATCATAGCATCATTTTTATGCTTCTTGAAACATTCAATGAGTCTTCATTCAGTGCTCTGTAGATGTGGACATTATCCTAGAGGAAACCACATCCAGCATGATAGAAATGTTTCATTTATTAAAGGCTAAATGTGCAGTGACTCCTGGGGACCAAACCAGTAGAGCCACCAGTTTTAACTTTGTAACTTGTGTGTTATTTTTCCAGTTAAAGCAGAGAAAAATATTTCTTATGAGCAGTGAATGTAACACGTGTCTGTAGCCCCAAAGATCAGAACAGATTTGCATGAGTGCTTGAATAAAGTGTGAAACCTGTGTAAGAGTCGATGTATTTTGGTTGCAGGGTGGAACTGGATCCCCATGTGAGAGACTGTGTGCAAAGTTACACTCAACCTTGGCTAGTGGTCAGCAGAAGGTGAGAATTAAATTATGTTTAATTGCATTAATGTTAGTGCATAAACGATAAGTTCTTGTCACCCAAGTCTTATGATGCAATAAAGCTAATCAATGTTTGGACTCTGTTTAAAAAACATGGCACGGTATTTACTCTGTGTGGCTTTTGTACAGATGCCAAGGGGATGGATGGAGTGTGTACTCGGAGAGGACAGGCTTTCACAAACTACTTCAGAAGCAAACATTCGAATCTGATGTGCAACCAGAAAAACAGGAGCAACCGGTAAATGCAATGATTTGTGCTGTTGTTTTGTCTCTGATACTAATCTGATAATGTTACCTTAAAAGGATCAGATATGATCATGCCTGTGTATTTAATACGTATAAACCAAAGGAGGATTGAAGGGAGTTCTCACAGAGGCAGGGAATGAAAGAGACATGTAAAAAAAAAAGAGAAAAGTTCAGAGAGTTGAAGGAAGAGAGAGACAGAACACGGGAACTTTCCCACAACTCTTTGGCTCTGTACCGCCTTTTAATTTGAGGCCAGGGCTACAATGAAGCGTGAATGTTCATTCAGTTAGAGCCAGTTCCTTTTGGTCCAGCCCTGGCTTGCCAGGTCTTAATTAGCTAAATCAAAGATGCTTGTTTCAAAGCATTTATTTTTCATGGAGCCAGACTAACAAGATGCTCTCTAAGGTTATTTAACAGGCTGACCTCAACCCCACTGAAGACCTTTGTGATGCAATGAACATTGACTGCACCTCAGTCTTCCTCACCCAACATCAGTGCCTGACTTCACAGATGATCTTGTTGCTGAATGAGCAAAAATTACCAGTGCAATATTCGTGAACTTAGTGGAAGGCCTTCCCAGAATATTGGAGGCTGTTAGAACAGCAAAGACTGGACCAACTCCATGATAATGCTCATGGTTTGGCATGATTGTTAGGGGTACACATACATTTGGCAATACATTATAACTCTCCTGCTAGCTTCCTGGTGGTCCAGCGGCAGGATCCCACACTCTCATTGCCATGGCCTGAGTTTGATTCCCAGACAGGGAGCTAACCCAGCCACTGAAGAATTAACTCTCAGTACCAGTCCCAAGCCCAGATAAAATGGGAGTGTTGTGTCAGGAAGGGCATCTGGTGTGAAACTTGTGCCAAATCAAAACATGTGGACGAAACGATCCGCTATGGTGACCCGAACAGGGAACAGCTGAAAGAACAACAACGTTATACCTCTCCTGCTAGAAGAAACAAGCATTCATCATCCAGACCCTATCCCAGGAAGATTGGCATTCCATTAATAGGCACCATACACACATTTATTCACACCTAGGGGCAGGTTAGCAATGCCACTCCTGCGGTTAAACATATAATGCCTTTTTACAAATGGTTAACCCTGGGTCATTGTAAACCCTGGGTAAACAGTATTCCAAGTTTGTTTCATGTTTCAGATTCTCATACTTTACCCTGAATTAACAATCCTGGCTATTTATAATCTGATGTTTAAGACACTACTAAACGTAGCCCTGGGCTAACGATCTTATTTGTATATTTACAGTGTCAACAACTATTATTGGATAAATTCAGCCCGTGACCAGTTTAAATAATGGCTTGTCTCGTGCTTTTGCATCACTGAGGGGGAAAAAGGAACTGGTCTGCCATTTTGCATGCTTGTAGGCATTGTTATCTTTCACAGTTTTGTAATATTTTTGTCCTTTGTAAGTTTGCATCAAAATTACAAGTTTGATGCAGTCCTCTTCCCAGGGTAAAAAGTGAGGTATAGAACGATGATAAACCAGACTTTAAGCACAGTGGTTGTTCATTTCTCCTCGTCTGTATTATTACATTAATTATTAGTTTTGATATATTATGTTACTATTTTCAGTCCAGGGAATAAAGACATGGCACTGGGCAGCACACTGGAGCTTTTCCTAGCTGATCAATTTATGATTTATTCATTCATGTGTAATGTTTTAAAGTTGAAGCGTTGAAGTTAAGTTGCTGATTCCTTTTTGTTTTCCTACTCCATATTTTTGTTTCATTTTGTTACACTTTTGTAATGAGTGTAACTTTTGTGATGATGTAACTGGTTTGCTGTTTGTCTGATCCTCAGACGAAGTCTCCGTCTTTGGCAGTGTTATGTGATGACGACAGCGCACGCAGTACTATCAACTCCTCGGATTTTGACCTCCGGGCACTTCAGCCGGACCCTCGTCTCAACAGCCTCCTGCAGTTCAGTAACTCTGAGGACCTTGACCGCTTTAACCTAGAAGCCAGACAGAATAACCGCCATCCAGAACTTTTCGCACTCTATCCACCTACTGATGAGGTGAGATGGGAGATTACATTTTTGAGCTAAGAGTGTTGACCTGCTTGAACCACAGACATGTATGTGCCATAATCTCATCCTCTATATCAAAGCAAATGTCAGTGTTTTTTACACTCAGGCATTCTCATGTGTTTTGTAGCCAGGGACCCCTTTAAGTGTAAATCAATTTCATGGATCCCCTCAGCACATATTTACAGGTTGATGAACCTAATCCAATTCCTCACATATTAGGGTTTGTTTTTGTTTTTACTCTAAATTTCCCATTGACACAATATATTAGGACCAAGTTGAGACTGACTCGTTTTGGATTAAACCCTTTTCAATTCAAGTGAGCAGTCTAATAATCTAAACTAAGAACTAAATAAGTAAAATATCAGCTTTAATAATGATGGGTTGTGATTTCCAGCACTGTAATAAACAAACAAACATACACAATAAAACATTTCCTGGCTTTGCTTCATAGACACCACTTTGAGAAGCATGGGTCCAGCACACTGGATCACAGTCACTACTTTATTTCATGAAACTGATGCAGTAAACTGTCCAAAGTATTTGAACATTATGTTTCCCTCTACAGGAAGATGCAGTGGAAATTCGTCCTATTCCTGACAGTCCAAAGGAACACGCAGGCTTTAGGATCCTAGTGCGATGCCAGACCATCAAGTAATCCCTCTCTTTACTGTAGTTGGAGGTTCTGTCTCCAAGTACTCAACTATTATGTTCAAATAACAGGATCTTCAACCTTAAGTAAAGGACACAGAGCTTTACCACTTTTTTTTTTTTTTTTTAGATCAAGCCTCTATGGCACACCTATTGTTTGACATCCAGTTTGTTGGATGCATCTGTAATAAAACAGTTTTGCTGATTTGAGTACTCTCTTCAGATTTCGAAAGCCATCTGTTACTGTGCTTGCATTTCACAGTGTCTTGTTTTAGTGAGATTATATTTTTGAGGTATGAGGCTGCGCAGCTGTCAGAGGGATCATGATTTATTTATAAGCCTGTGCTTTTGTGCTTTTGTCCTCACAGGTTTGAAATTGAGATCGAGCCCATATTTGCCACCATGGCCCTGTATGACCTGAAAGAGAAGAGGAAGGTCAGTATTTGCTTGGCGCCACGGGCGTAGCGGGTCTTTCTCCTTCTAAAGGCTATTGATCAGGACTGCCATTAGATATGCACCTACCATTGCCAAGAATAGTGGCTGTGTATTAGGGTTCCATGTTCTCAATCCCGTTTGCCTCAATGCCCTACATGACAGAGCTAATTACGTTTATTCTTTATTAGCAATATACCTAATAAGTCCTTTCATACTGAGTTAGCTGCAAATTGTGCGAGTTTGAACTCATTAGCTATTAAACAGCCTTGTTTTGTTTTTTTTGTTGAACACATTGTAAGCTGTCTGTGTTTATTTGTTCCAGTCTGCTCCATTTTCTCTCAAAATGATTACTCCTGCTGTTTTTTTTTATTACACTTGCTGTGAATAGTTTTGCCTTTTGCAATAACTCGGGAGCAATGTGTGCTTCCTGTCTGCAATTTCACTCTGCATTTCTTTCTGCATAAAAATAAATAGACAGCAGATGTCATATTAGATATCCGTTTCCCAAAGTACTGCTTTAATCATATACATACAGTCATATTAGCTCAGTTTTGACAGGAATTATAATTAAGTGCTAAATCTATACATTATATATCCGGATGTTTGATCCTGCACTAAAAGAGCAGCACAAGGTTAAGAGAATTCAGGATGGGAGGAAGCATTTCTGGCAGATTTGATAGTCAGTCCAATTAAATTTTATTTATATAGTATTTGGTACAGTGGACATTTGTCATAAAACAGCTTTAAGAAATTACATATATGGATCCCTAATGAGGAAGCCAGTGGTGACATTGGCAAGGAAAAACTCTTTGAGATGACATGAGGAAGAAACCTTGAGAGGAACCAGACTCAGAAGGAACCTATCCTTTTCTTGGTGACACCGGATAGTGCGATTATGAGTCATTACTCATCCACAGCTGTATACGGTCAAGCCAAGCAGTGCTGAGTCTGTAGAAAGGATCTTCAGTATGGTCGTTTTAACTTTAAATGTGTAGTGTCCATACAGTTTAGAATAAATGAGACTCGAACGGAAATTGTTTTTAGTAAGTGAAATCATTCGGGTAATCCTTAAAACAGAATCAAGGAACAGGAACTAAGGTCAAAACCAGGAAGGATGATTAATGATAGAACTCAGAACCTGGGAAACTTTTTTGTGGCTTTGACGCAGCCGAGTTTCAATATACAAACCAATCAGAACTACATACAGAACAGGTCAGCGTAATCAGGAGCAAAGACAGGCAAAGACATGACTGGAACATAAACCAAACCAAACACAAGCATGTTGTTCATTGCCATGGAAATGGTGATGCAATCTCAGCAGGGAAACCGTGACAATCACTAAATGGTATTATATATTTACCAACAAGTACTGAAGAAAGGCTTGTGCACATGAGATTCAGTTCCATTTTTATTTGTATAGTTCTTTTAACAGTAGACTTTTTCACAATGTGGCTTTATGGAAAAATACTTAAATTCAGGATATATATTTTGAATTGATATATTTATAAATTTATTCAAAATGAGCAAGCTAGACTGTGACTGTGGTAAGGAAACACTCACTGAGATGATATGAGGAAGAACCCTTTAGAGGAACCAGACTCATTAGGGAACCCATCCTCATCTGGATGACACCAGATAGTGTGATTTATGAATAAGATCCCTTTAATATCTGTTGACTGGTTTATATTATCAGAAAAGTGCAATTATGTAAACAGCAAGACATACTACAACAAAAATGTATTTTCAATATTGTTTTGTTGCGTAAGTTATAATCAGTGGATAATTTTCACAGTGGAGTTTGATGGTTAATGTGATTTATTTTCTGTTAGATTTCAGAGAACTTCCACTTTGATCTAAACACAGATCAAATGAAAGCCTTACTGCGTTCCCATACCCCTCATATTGACGCCTCCACACTGGCAAGGTCTGCCATTTTCTCCATCACCTACCCTTCTCCAGACATCTACCTGGTCATTAAGGTAATGCAGCTGCATCTCCACTTACCCACACCTCCAAATGGTGCCTTTTTTTCTTCTGTACAGAGATTTTGATCATGAAGATTAAAGCTGTACGCGTGTCCAGCTGTAGTGATCATGATACAGGAAAATGTTGATATTAACAATTATGATGATGATGATGATGATGATGATGATGACGACAATAATGCTTCTCTATATAATAGCTGGAGAAAGTCCTGCAGCAGGGAGAGATTGGAGAGTGTGCAGAACCTTACATAGGAATGAGCGACAATGCCAAGGTGATGACTCCAGCAAACAGATTCATAAACATAAGGATCCAGATACATAATGTGATAGAAGATGCACTTGTAAATGTAAAGCATTTTATATCTTATCCCTTACCTTATTTTCCTTTAGAACAAAGACAAGATGGAGAAACTTCGAAATCAGGCAGAGAACTTCTGTCAAAGGTTGGGTCAGTACAGGATGCCCTTCGCCTTTGGTACAGCCAACATCATGAATGTGATCAGCACAGCCACACTGGATCGAGACACAACAGACTCGGAGAGCATTAATGGTAATAGCATCAAGGCCATGGCAGGTTAAATGAGTGCAACTCATGTCAAAAGGTAGAAACAGGTCATGTCTAATTTATGGAAGTGAATATCTTTTGATATTATAATTCTGTCCTAAAAACAGATAATGCCCAAAATTCAGCTTTAGTGATTAATCTCATATGGATACTAAAGTGCCATCTGCTACTAAATTCATAAAACCTGTTCTGTGCTAATCTCACTACTTTCATTTCCACACACTGCTGTTTGTCTACATAAGTACAGCTTCGGAAGAGCAATGATTTATAATCCCACTATCCGGTTTCACTCAGAACCGGTTCATTTCAAGGCTTCTTCCTCATGCTGTTGTAGGAAACCACTGCTGCCTCTGTCCTGCTCATTAATGAGTCTAAATCTGGATCTCTATAAAGCTGCTTTACAATAATGTCTGCTTACCTGAATTGAAATCTGACTAGTAAAACGTTATATACTGGTTTGATGACTCATTTTATTTGCTTGTGCCAGGCAAGAACAATGTGGATAAGAAGGCTTACCTGCCCAGGCGCAATTCAGAGAGGTTCACCACCCTGGAAGACCAGTCCAACCTGTCCAGCTTCAAACCTGCTGTCATAACCATTCAGACCCTTTTCAAACAGGTCAGCTCTTTGCTTACTGAGATTTTGCCTCTCTGGCTGGTGAGACACTGAGTGGTCACTGTTTTGTAGTTCTACAGCATTTATATGTCCAGGATATTAAGCTTTCATGCTAAATATGTGTTTGGAAAAATATTTTGAAGTCTGATCATCCTGTTTGTGTTGACCCTAAACCAGCTCAGGGCCGCATGTTTCACATTTTAAAGATAAAGTTCAGTAACCTTCCTACACATTTTAAAATGATGTGTTCCAGAATTCCTTTGTTTTTAAGAGCATTAATATACAGTGTTTTATCTGTATTCAGACTTGATTTAAGAGCACACTGTGAGGAGGCCAAAATTGCTGACATTGGTATGCAGACCTCATATGTAAATAGAGATTTGAAAATTATTTAGAAGTTACACATGCGGGGTGGAGTTTGTCCAAAACAGAGCTTTGTCTCAGTTACGCCTTGAGCTTAAGCCTGTTTTTCATGTGTAATATTGGCTTGAGCAAGGAGCAGTATTAAGTCGAGCACCACTGTCTAACAGTTTGATGTGTAACCAATGCATGTCATGCTGAATTTTGGACTCTAAACACACACACATGCACGCGCACACACACACACACATGCACATGCACGCGCACACACACACGCACGCACACACACGCACACGCACGCACACACACACGCACACGCACGCACACACACACATGCGCACACACACACACATGCACACACACACACACACACACACAAATTGACTTCCAAATTGACAGCCAATATTGCGTACACAAACATGAAATTATTAAGTCTTTTTTAATGAGCACCAGAGACATAGACATTGCTTATTACATCAAGAACCAAGTTTTGACCTAAAAGCTTAAAAATTAACTTAATGTTAGCAGATAAATGCTTTGTCAGATAATCCTTTAAACTGTCCATGTTTTCTGTTGAATTAACAAAATCATTTTTGCTGGCACACGCGATAATTCCATGACCTCAATTTAGAATCTTGTAGCTTCATTAATTTTGCACACGAGTAACTGCCGGGGCACGATATAAAACACAAAATGCTCCAAAGAAATGTGCTAGGACTGTTCATACAGTGTTATATTGGTAGCATACTACATAATTATGTCAATATTTCCATTTACTTATTTATTTATCATTGTATTATTAATTCTTTTTATTGAGCTTTGTAACTAGTCACTTTCTTTTGTTACTGCATTATATTTGACAGCAAAGGAAATAATGCTGTTCCCTTTTTCCACCTTGCATTTCTTATCCTTGATCGTTTTCAGGCTTAAAGGCAGGTGGTTGTGTTTAAAAAGCTTGTATGAGATGCTTCTACAAAAGAAAACTGTAGCAATCTCTGTGGCATGCATTACATGCTGGTGTTTTGCTAAATCTGAGCGCCACACCCAGAAAGTTGACTTGTGTGTAATCGGAATCGGACTGAATATGAATAACTTTCCTGCGTAAATATTGACATAACTTTTGGATTAAGTTGCCATCTTACGCCACTGACTCTGAATTCTGCCCTTTGTGTACTAATGAATGATTCAGAAGAGCTCTTTGTGTCTGTTTGTAGGAAGGGGAGCGTCTCAGCGATGAAGACTTATTTAAGTTCCTGGCTGACATCAAGAGGACGTCCACTATTCAGCGACGGATCAAGATTATACCAGGTGATGTCTGTTTCCCGACGCTTCCATGATGCCGTTCCCAATGCACTCGAACCGTGTCTTCCCTGCAACATTGTTTGGAAGCAGAACTGAGAGAAATCATTTGAGAATAGTTTTTATGTATTTGAGTGTTTTGTGTTTGATCTGGCAGGCTTTCTAAAGCTAGAGGTGACCCCAGTGCCAGAAACGGTGATGCCTTGTCTGTCTCCTGAGCTCATCCCCATTAAACCTGTATCCGAGAAAATGCTGCGACCTGTCAAAGAATTGCTCGAGTTCCCGTCCAACGATGTCTACGTCCCTCACTGCATATACAGGTCAATCTATACCTCCGACTATGACTTTTGGAGTCTGTACTGTACATCTCTGACATCTATTACAGATAACACTTATGGGACTGGTATATTGAAACCAGTCGTTGTCATGTGTATGTTTAGCTTTGGCTTTCACCCTACTATTATAAATAAATTTGTCCGTGTGCATAGTCTCTGGATTGCCATCAAATGGCTGGATGAATAATTCATGTTCCCATGACAAAAACTTTAGCAGCGATTCTCAAACTTTTTATAGCCAGGAACAACTTTAACTCTAGAATAAATTTCATGGACAGCTCCAACTGTATAAATATTATGCTCATTATTCAAATGTGTACAACGATATTCTGGCTATTTATTAGAGCTTTTTATTCCTGAACTTTCCACTGACATAAAAGGAGCAAGTTATTCATTAAGTTGTACATTATTTATGAGACTTGTTTTTCAGTAAGTGAGGTTTGGCTCAAACCAAGTTCATTTAAGTGATGAGTAAAACAGGCTAATATGTTTAAAAACAATAATAATGGTAGGGGTTTGGTGTCTAATTAAAAAGTAAAAATTATAGACCCCTGGCTAAGCTTTGCAAACCATTGGAGGTCTCACTGCTGTCTGGCAAATGATACCAAATTGTTCAAATCCTAATGTGCAGACTGTGTAATAGTTTCTTCCCCCAAGCTATCAGACTCCACAATAGCAAAGGCAACTGGACTGACACACACAACACACACACACTTTCAACTGAAAACCATTCCACCCCCTTTGCAATTTTGCACAGTTCTTTCCTAAATTGCTGCTAAAACAGCATGAACAAAATTCTTTATTGATCATCTTCATTTTGTTCTTCTTATATATTATATTTGCATTTACAGCATTTATTTTTATATTCTAATATCTTTTTACCTAATTCTACATAAGAACAGTGTACTGCTTTTGACATTGCCCTATTTGTGCCTGTTGTCCTGCTTTAGTAATTATTGTCCAGCTTTGCACAATTTGCACACATTATGTATGTAGTCCTGTGTAGTTTTGTGTTGTTTTATGTAGCATCATGGTCCTGTAGGAACATTTTCATTTCACTGTGTACTGTACCAGTGTATAGGATTAAAATAATAAGGCCACTTGATTAATTTTGTCAAGGTCGTGGTAAAAGACTCACTAATCTAGAGAAGAGCTTACAAGCCTTTATTAAATATTGGGTCTTTACTGCCATCTAGTGTTAAATTGCACAACTGCTGCATTGACTAAATGACTTCAGAACAGCAAAGAATCCTTTCACTTGATCCACCAAACCACCATTAAGGATTTAAGATGAGAGAATGGCTTAAGCTTATTCATGTACTAATGTTTGTTTTGTCCCCATTTGCAGAAACCTGCTGTTTGTGTATCCTCAGAGGCTCAACTTTGGCAACCGAGCATTGGCATCTGCCAGAAACATTACCATAAAGATCCAATTCATGAATGGAGAGGAGCCACTGAATGTGAGTACACAAAAACATACACACACACAGACTCTTGTAGAGACAATTTTATATTTATGTCAATCTTGTAGATTTTCTGCATTAAATCTTATATAAATATATATATATAGTTGTGCAGAGCTGTGCATTCTCCAACTGTTATGGATTAAAAATGTAAACAGGAAATGTATTTTACAATTTGCAAATAAAACCTATTCCAAAAATATATACAATCATATGCATATATATCTAACAAGAAGACTGCAGCTCAGAATATAAGGAAAAATTAAAAGGAAGGTAGTGAGGAAAGAACAAAAAAAAAAAGAGCTATCAGGGAATATTTGTCTGTTTTATTGATGGAAAATGCAAACTATTGAAGTATTATTGTCTGCACATAGTAGCTGTGATGATGATAAAGCAAAGTATACTAAAAGATTTGCCGTAAAGTACATTTCTTTGTCCTTATTTGACCTGCAAAAGGATTTTGCCTCTATCTGTATGTCGACCTGCATGTTAACTAACTATTTACCAACACTTTTTAAAAAAAAAAACTATCCCTGTATCCATTTCTCTGTCAAGGTTATATTTGGGAAATCAAGTGGTCCAGAGTTCCTTAAAGAGATCTACACCCCGGTCACATACCATAACAAGTGAGGCTTCCCATGCAGTATTGCTTTTTTTATATATTTTTTTTTTTTATAGCTATCGTGTTATACAGTCTCTAATATAATGTCCTACAAAGTGTGCAAAGTTATGAGACTCATGTGGGCATGCAGATCTCCAGATTTTTATGAAGAGGTGAAGATCCGGCTACCGGCTCGTCTGACCGAGAGACACCACCTGCTCTTCTCCTTCTTCCACATCAGCTGCCAGCAGAAGCAGAACCAGAGCGGCAGCATTGAGTCTCTCATCGGATACTCTGTGCGTCTTTCAGCTGTTTTTTTAGCACTTATGTTTTTATTTTTTACTTTAGAATATCTGCTCCAATTACTGATAAATCATTAATATATTAGTTTAGGATAGAATGATGAAGTCATTTGGCTTGCATTGTTGTTATTAATACTGTTGAGAGATGAAATCATGTTTAAAAGATATGATATATTTCAGAATTGTATTAGTTTCCCATAAATCATCGAAGGAAAATGTACCTTTGTAGAAGACTGAAGTGTTTATTTGTTTAACTAACCAATAACTTGAACATCACAGCTGAGAACTGCTGCTAAGTGAGGCCTGTGTTGTGTTTCTCCTGCAGTGGTTACCCATTCTCAATAATGAGAGGCTGCAGATGGGAGCTTTCTGTTTGCCCATCGTTCTTGAACGTCTTCCTGTGAACTACTTGCTACATTCACCTGAGGTACAGTAAGCCCGATCACTGCTGCCATGATTTTTATATTAAATAACCTGTTTCAGTGTTTCATACAGCTCAAGAGAAATAAATAGTTTCTGTTTTTTCATGATTCTGTCACTATGTGTAACGTTAATTTTAAAAACAGTCAAACCCCCCCCCTCAAAGATTTGTTTTTTGTGACTATATCATACTTTAAAAAAACAAGCATAAATATATTTCTCTTAAATGAAAGTCTTGCCTTTGCTGTTTTCCTAAAAAGGTCATATTAGTTAAGGAGCTAGTTTAATAACTGTGGTGATGAAACACTTCCAAAAAGTCTGACCTCGTCACCTAGTGTACGAATGTCAGGATTGGATGAAGTTGTTGGGTAGATATGTGCTATTAGTTAAAAGGACATAAGCCTAATCAGTTCAGCTTGTTATCAGATAACTATGGTCAATAAGTAACATAATGCACCTGAGCTGAAATAGGAATTAAATCTTTAAATGCCGATTTCTCCTTTTTCTCCTTTGGAGTAACCAGACTTTTAAGTTATATTCATTATATTTCTAGTTGAGGTAGATTTCATTTCAGGAGAACCTGTAGTTCAGAACTATATCTAGTAGAAAATGTCTAAATATTCACCCTTTAGAGTTCTTCCAAGCTGCTTTAGGGATTCAGTGTAAATAAATATGACCTGTAATTCTTTCTTTGCAGAAATTGCCAGTCCAGATTCCACCAGTCAAGTGGATTGATGGTCATAAAGGAATTTTCAGCCTGGAAATTCAGGCTGTGTCTTCAGTTCATACACAGGTGTGTACAGATCTTAATTGTAACTCTTTGTAATTGTAATTCTTAGATTTTAAGGAATCAATTTTTGCTCAATTATTGTTCATTTTTTGTTTTAAAAATGTTTCTTAACAGCTGACACGCCCTATACTCATTATTAGTCAAATTGGCAACATGGAAGGTTTGTTAATATTTATGTGGCAAAGTTATATATAGCATGATTAATATTGCCAGGGTGCATTTCACACCTTCAAGGTTGCCAGGTTGTTCCTGAATACAGCTCTCAGGAAAGAGGAAGGATTTGTTGCCTTGTCTGGCAACATTATATTAGTTTATTTTTATATATATATATATAACAGTGTATGACAGTTTTGTAAAACATTTCTTATTCAGACATTTGAATCCAGCTTCATTTGGCATTTATTTAAAAAAAAAAAAAGCATCTCTTTTAACCTCCCACTCAATGCCTGTTATTATATTCACTGCCAGGAGAGTTACCTGGAGCGCTTCTTCACTCTGTGCCATGCTCTGGAGGGGAAGGCTACATTCCCTATTCGTGTAGGGGACGACAAAGTGCCAGAAAACAAGCTGGAGCATGAGCTAAAGCTCAGCATCATCTCCCTGTCCTCCTCCAAGCTGGAGCCACTTGTACTCTTCCTCCACCTGGTCCTGGACAAGCTGTTCCGCCTCATCATGCAGCCCATGGTCATCGCTGGCCAGACCGGTGAGCAATACAGTGCTACATGTTTATATCCTTATTATCATAGTGTTAGAATAGCTTGAGTGCTTTCCCGGGCATCTTAAATAGCCTGTGAATAAATACTTATTATATATCAATTGACTGTGTCTCATCATTCAATAAACTTGTGTTTATTAATGAGCAATATAATTTTTCATCCCTGTTTGTCATCCTGTCTATTTAATTTCGTCTGTGTATTTTGTGTGTTTTTGTAGCCAATCTGGCACAGATAGCGTTTGAGTCAGTGGTGTCCGTAGTGAACATCCTTCATAACAGCCAGGAACTGGCCAAGGACCACCAAGGCAGGAACAGTCTCCTAGCAACCTACCTCTACTATGTGTTCCGGTTGCCAGACACTCCACTGGAGGTCGTTAACACAGGTGGGACAATCATCATCATCAGCTATGATTAGTAGTGATGCAATATGCTAGTATAAATGAGTAATTCTTTTTTTTTTTTATTCTTTTTTTTTTTGGAATATATTGTCTATCAGATTGCAAATTGAGGACATAGTTTTAAGCTCTAGAGAACTTTGTTACATTTGTAATGAACATGAAAATAATCATGGGGTAGACCTTCTGTTAATTCACAAATGATGATGTAGAGGGAAGGACTATTTAAAAAGTATTATCACTATGGGCCAATCATCTTGCATGCCTATTAAACTAAAGTATGCAAACATTCAACTGCTCAAGAAGGCAGCATGATGGATTAAGACTCATGGTGTAAACTTTGGAACAGGATGATTGTTTTTATTTAGTACTGCCCTTCAGAAGCTAGATAAGATATTAACCAGAAAATAAATTAATAACTATATATATATATATATATATATATATATAGTTTTTTTTTTTTTTATTCATAATTTATAATAATTTATATTTTCCAGCAGTCAGGAGCTGACCTGGGTTTTTATTATATTTCTAGCATTTTCAGGACTGAGGTTTGTTTGGTTTGTTTTGCTGCAGGTACACTGGTACAGGAGAGCCGGTACAGCACTATGGGCCGAGCCACAGCCACAAGCGTAGGCAACATGCTGCTCAATTCTCGTATCCGCTCCAGCAGCAACCCTGATATTCCTAATCCACAGAGCTCAGAGGACGCTGAAGTTAACAGCATACTGGTCGAAAAGGTATAAACCTCACAGTGGAGCCTTGTGCTTTGTAAATATTCTTGTTGTATATAGAATTCAGTTATCTTTAGTAGATGTGTTTATCTAGCTAATTATACAATATCTATTTTTTTTTTTTCCGGAAGAAAGTATCTATGGTTTCTATATATGTCTATAGTTCACTTATTTAAGCATTTTATTGACATCTATTATATTACATCTACATTGCATACAAATTTAAACTGGTGATTTATTCCAGGGTTTTAATCACCCGGGCAGCAGGATGTCCACGTTCATTGATGTTACCAACCGCTATCAAAATTCCCTCAGCACACGGCCCTCAAACAGAAAGGTACCTATCTAATCTCAGTACGTACTTTAAGAGTTCATACGGCCACACAGATATCGGCGTGTAACAGGCATCTGTGTACGGATCTCTTTCAGCAATTTCACGAAGAGCTGGCTCTTCAAATGGTGGTGAGCACCGGCGTGTGCAGAGAGAACGTCTATAAATACGCCTGGTTTTTCTTCGAGCTGCTGGTAAGAGCGTGAGGCTGGGGTTTATAGATTGATGTGTTTTTGAATACCTGGAGTTCCCTTTAAACTGCTTTATTACAGTTTAATCAATATTATTACCTAAAACTAAACAAAATGATACAGAATAGAAATAAAATAAGGGAAATTTATTTACCTTTATGTAAAAATTTATTGACTGCTTGTTGTCAGATCCTAATGTGACTCTAATGCGTGTTTTATAAAGCTAGATATAATTGAAGATAAATTTAAATATACTGTAAATATGCTGTGTGCTTCAGGCACATAGAGTGATGAGGATTTTTCTGATTAGTTCAAAGATGTTCCAATAAAATAAAGGCATTTGTAACGTTTTTTGATGCATTATATAATTTTCTAAAATGTAAATAAATATACCTTTTTTTTTCAAATGATGGACATTTAAATAAAAAAATATAAAAATTATAATGTTAAAGAATTTTTGCCTGAAAACTGAAATAATAATTTTATGCAACATTGAAAGTTTCCCTTAGACTTTTGAAAGAATTTTTCAGCTTAATTTCCCTTGGATCCAGAATAATTATCTGTAATAAACTGTGTGTGGAATCTAGGTGAAAAGCATTGCCCAGCATGTCTCTCAAATGGACAAGCAGGGAGTGTCTCGCAAAAATCGCTTTTCTGACCGCTTCAAGGACGACATCACCACCATCGTCAACGTGGTGACTGCTGAAATCGGAACTATACTGGTGAAACAGCAGAAGGTCAGGGTTTTAAGCTGTATCCTTCACTTTGTACTTACCTGATGACATTTCACTTTCACCTCGTCTACAGTCTTTGATTTCCTGATATTTTAAAGACTTATCCAGACCAAGCCATCACAGTAAAAGTTAAAATGCCAGTGAACATGAGAACACTTAACAGTATGAATTTACGCATCGACTTCGCAGGAACAGGAGCAGGCCGAGAAGGTGAACATTAGCCTGGCGTTTTTCATTTATGACCTGATGTCTCTCATGGACAGAGGCTTTGTCTTTAACCTGGTTAGGAACTACTGCAACCAGGTGAGTGCCTCTTATTCAGATCAACTGCAGTAAGCATTGCACATGTTGTTGTGTATCTCTGTCCTTCACTGTGTACTTTTATTTTGTAGATGTCAGCAAAGAGTGTGTCCATGTCCACTTTGATCACCATGAGGCTGGAGTTTTTGCGAGTGCTCTGCAGTCATGAGCACTACCTGAACCTGAGCCTGTACTTCAGTAGCCCTGCATCTGCTCCCACATCCCCTTCTCCATCTGTCACTTCGCAGGTCAGTAAACCCCAAGGAGACACACACACACTCGGACGGTTCATTTAATGAACATTTTTGAGAGCTGACATATTTATTTAAACAAGCAGTTATTATGCAGGGGTGTAAAACCATTTGATTCTTTTAATTGAAATACCATTACCTGTATCTTTTGCCTATCCAGGATGGTGAAGAACGAAACAAAAAAAAAATCCCCCTAAAAAAATCCTTACAATGCCGCACACCTCTTCACTTATCTCTTACGAGAATACAGAGTTTCAGTTTTTTGGAAATAAATCATATCAAAAACATGTCCACAAGCTGGAGTAAAACCCACCCAAACATTTGCCGTCTAGAGGATTAACATTGCCCCGAGTCAGCTAAAGCTTCAAAATGAACCAAAGATGCAAAAGATATTTATTTTTAAAAATAGAGATGGAGAAGTGGGACGTTTTTGGTGACTTTTAATCCATGCTGGTTTCCACACCCAGGATCTTATGCTTGTTAGTTGGACAGTGTTAACAAGTGCACCTTTTCCAGCCCTCATTAGCACCATTCTTTACGAGTCTTAGCATTACGAGGCATCGAAATTATATACCTAATTTGTTGTTTGCTACCCACCCTTACGCCAAATCTATTCAGATGTGCGTTGTCTGGCCCCTCAGGAGCATTCCAAGAATAACAAATAATAGAAATATTAAAGCCCTTAATGGATTAGTTTGTAATATTTAGGGCCTCTGCTGCGATTGCAATTCCCATCACTGCAATTCCCAATTCCCATCACTGTTAAATATTCCTTGTGAGTTGCTTTTAAAAAGAAGAAGAGGACTAAAGGATTTCTGGTTCTCACTGCAGAGGGGCTACAAGAATATCACTTGAAAGCTGAAATGAAGAACAAGTTTTTCTGTAGTTTTTTTTTTTCAGGTTTACAACATGGACCGTGCAGTGGCATTAAAATGTGTGTGTGTGTTTGTGCCTGTTGCAGACCTCGAGTTCATGTAGTTTCCCGGACAATAAGATTGCAGCCATGTTTGATCTGACTCAGGAGTTCAAACAGCTGCACTACCTGACTGGGCTGCTGCTGACGGAACTCAGCGCGGCTCTCGATATGGAATCAGAAGGGTCAGTCCAACACGCAGTACACCGGGAGCAAATAGTGTTAGCATTGTTCGTTTTAAGAATAATATCAAATACTGTTTTTTTTTTTCTCTTTATATTGTTTGGGATGCCAAGTTTGATGTTCCTTAAACAATACAAAGTGGGTCATTTAAGATTTAAGACATTTATTTAAAATTAATCCCAGAAGTTGAAGAGTACTGCCTTTTCTATGTTGTACACATCTCATAAACCCCAGATAATATGCTTTACTCTTTGGTCTAGCCACAGAGTTATAATTGTGAATACTTTGTGTGTGTGTGTGCGTATTTATGTACGTAGAAGCAAAGTGCAGCGCAAGGCCATAAATGCTGTTTGCAGCCTATTATGTGCACACGATTTGGACCCTCGGTGCACAAGGCTAGATGTCAGGAGTAAGATTGCTGCTCTCTACCTCCCCCTGGTGGGCATCATCATCGACTCCCTCAACTACCTCGACTTCACAGGTGCTCTTGAGGTTTTACTTACAAGAACTTTAGATCAGAACATACTCACATCACCTATGCATATACTCGTTTGTGTGTGTGAATATATATTTAATATGTATAACACTTCTGCAGTTTCTGAGTCACGTGGCAACAAGGCCAAGTCCAGCGGGCCAGAGGACGACTTCGATAACGTCCCTCCTATCAATCAGTCTGTTGCAATGGCAATTGCAGGAAACCCGTTCAACACCTTGGCGAGAAATGCACTGGTGTCCATGGCCTCTGTGGTGAGAAGGACATTTTTGTTCTTGGTTTAAATGACTCCCAACTTTTTAATTCAAGCATTATATCTATGTAAATCTAATTAAAAAACAAAGAAATATAAATTTGCAAAATAATAGATGTTATTTAAGACCATAAGCTAGGAGTATGCTTCTTGCTATTTGAATTAAATGTAGATAAAATAAGCAAATATTATTTATATTCATTATTAGGCTCTTCTTCTTCTTCTTCTTCTTCTTTTTCTTCTTCAAATATTTATTTATGGATAAAAACAATTCTTGGTAATTGAGTCAAATATTTGGAACCTGATTTATGAAACCAGACCCTAACTTTTGAATTAAAAGTATGTTAAGCTTTTCATCCCACATCTGTTCCTCAGTTCTTTAGTGTGTGTCAACATTTATCGTTTATATCATCTGAATCCTCTGTAACAGCCCTGTGTCCTGATTCCACAGTCAGGTAGAAGCTGTAGCACGCTGTCTGCAGAGACCAGCCGTAATCTGTTGGTGTGTTTCCTGTGGATCATGAAGAATGCAGAACAGAGTCTGATCCAGCGCTGGGTAGTGGACATATCCCCGTCTCAGCTCAGTCGCCTCCTCGAGCTCCTCACCATCTGCACCTCCTGTTTTGACTACAGGGTGAGGGCCTTCATTTAGCTTTTTCAAAGAACACTCCGGTGTTTTATCAGGCTAATCTCTGTGAACTGCCACTATAGAGTATGAACGTTGGCGTGAACAAAGATTTTGACTTGTTCAGAACACCTGTTCACTCAAAAACTTGTTTATACTGGAAGTCTAAGGGCAGGTGTGAGGGCAGTTAATATTTAACACTTTAATATAGTTTGCAAAACATCTTAAAGTTTTATCCAACATTATTTCTGCAAGAATGTTAACGAGAAGAAAGTACAGATTTTTTTTCTTGCATTTAATTCTCAACCCCCCCAAAAACCCAAAACCCCCCGATGTTTGTTTAAATGTACCACATGTTTGTTCATATATCTCTCGGTGGCTTAATAAACCTCAATATTATACGCTATTCATTTCTGAATCCATCCACTTGCTGCTGTACACATGCCAATCGAGGATGTGCTCAGGCTATTGGCAAGAGCTCTTTTCATTAGCTATATTAATTAGCTAGAACAGATGCTAGACAATGTTGTCAGAAGCAGGAATATGAAGAGGAGAGACAACATAAATACAGTATAGTTCACCACAAAACTATTATACTGGTTTAAATGCTTGCACAAGACACATTCACCTTGCACTTAAATGCTTCACTGAGCAAAACTTCATTTATAGTTACTTTAAAATTATTTGATGGATTTTATGCTAATTAGCATATTGAAGTTTTCACTTTATCAGTGGACTAGATAATAATAAATGTATGAATTGTCAACCCCTGGAGTATTTCAACAATTATTAACTGCCCTTAAGATTCTCTTATTCAGGTTCTGAATGAATTGGCTCTCTCTTCTTTACTCATTTTGGGGAGATGTCAGAATTCTTGTTCTTGGTAATTGCTTACATGCTACACTTGCCGAAGTTTGGGTTTAAAAACTCTGGAGATTTGATGATCGTTTTTTAAGGTGTGATTATAAATGTGATGACAGCGGCATGTGTGTGAGAACTTGCATTCCTATTTCTGGGTGTATGAATGTCATTTTGTGTGTGTGTGTGTGTAGGGGAAGAGTTCAGATAAAGTGAGTGTGCAGGCCCTACAGAAGTCTCAGCAGGCTAAAGCTCGTCTGGAAGAAGCACTACTGGGAGGCCTGGGAGCGAGAGGAGAGATGATGAAGAGGGTGGGAGGTGAGCGTTCCTCTTCCACTGCCTCAAAGGGCAGACAGAGAAATCGCTTTTGCACTCTGCTTCCAGGCAGTGCAATGAATAATGCAGAGGCCCACTGGTGCAGAATGAGCCATAAAGATGATTGCTTAGCAAGACATTCACATATGGAAGTCATGTATTGTCTACCAGAAGTCAGCCCTATTTCCTTTTGATGGAGTGATGATTTCCTTATATTGAGTTGTCATTTCTTTCTCTCTCTCTCCCTCTCTCTCTCTCTATCTCTCTGTGAAGCTAATGACCGGACTCTGGGACAGAGAGAGAACCTGCGCTGGAGGAAAGACCTCACACAGTGGCGCCAAACCAATGACAGACAGGACAAGTGTGTGCAGATCATTTCTCCACATTTATGAAACAATTCATCAGTCTATTTATCATCTAGACCAGGCGTATCGAATGAAAACTTTCTGAACGTCCAGCTACATAAAATTCCTTGGGTTAGGGTCAGGGTTAGGGTTACAAAAGGTCTGGATAAGCAACTAACATGACAGATTGGTGACTAATGCCAATAGTATTAAGTTCCTGGGTGTAAATAAGTCACGTCGGGTTGAAGTGAGTGTATTATTTCACAGTGTCGTGTCTCCTTATCACTTTTGACAACAATGTGGTGGAATCTGAACAAGAAATGCATGAAAGTCTGGGAAAACTCTTTCTTTTAGGAAAATAATTTCAATAAATTAATATAATTGGCAGACCACTAGCTGAAACTATAACCAAGCGGTGCAGTGATTTGTTGTGTTTTGTGTGCGTTTTCTCAGATCTAAAGCCGAGTTGGACCAGGAGGCAATAATCAGTGGGAATCTGGCTACTGAAGCCAACCTCATAGTCTTAGACCTGCTGGAGATCATTGTGCAGGTAACAGAAGAGAGTGTAGTACACCATTACATTGCCAGTGTGGTTTGCTGCTGCTTTCTTACTGTTACTTTGAAGTAATGAAAATTCTGACATAGTCATACTGTCATGAGAAATAAAAGAAATCTGTACTAATTGAAACTCAGACAAAAGGATTGAATTAGATACATACTCTAAACTTATACTGTAAATGTAGTGAAATGTGTGTGTGTGTTTACTTTTCTTCGCCAGACTGTACCACTAGCAGACTATAAGGATAGTGCAGTTGGTGGAGTCCTGAGGGTTCTGCTGCACTCACTAACATGCAACCAGAGCACCATGTATCTATCACACTGCTTCAGCACCATCCGAGCTCTCATTGTGAAGGTCTGACCTTTTATTTTCACAATGATTTCATTTAGTAATTTCAATAATTAGTTTTTAGCAATTGTAAAATACCTGTATATCCGTAGCATACATACTGTACTTATGTGGGATTAGCACAGGTAATAATAACAACTTTACTTAAATTTCAATTAGAATATAATTTAAGGGCATTTGTTGAAAGTTGTCCATCAGAATTTAAAATAATCACTATATAAAATAAATATAAATATTAGCTTGTTATTATTAGTCAGACATTAGGGGAATGCCTTAGCAAGGAAATTTATATAGTTTTACTCACTTTCTCGAACACTGGAACAATACAAAAAATTTTTTTGAATGTTTTTTATTGTCCTCGCATGCTTAAAACAATAGAATAAAATATAATTAAATTATTGTATTGTTAAATTATAATTATTGACCATAATTATTGTCTGTGTTGATCACATATGCTCCAGAGGCTTGGACTTTTATTTATTTGTTTGATTTTTTATTTATTTAAAAGCCACTAGAGAATTTGTGATTCATTTTAAACTCACTTTTAAATGATTAACAGTGGAATTGTACTGATTATTGTCAGTGAAGTGATAAGCTGGTGTGATGGTTTGTAGTTTGGAGACATGTTGTTCGAGGAGGAGGCGGAGCAGTGTGCAGATCTGTGCCAGAAAGTGCTTCAGTACTGCAGCAGCTGTGTGGACAGCAACAGGAACCAGGCCTGTGCTACACTCTACCTCATCATGAGATACAGCTTTAGTTCTGCCAGTGTAAGACTTTCAGTCACTCTTTTGTCTCACACATACACACACACACACACACACACACACACCTGCTCTGTATTCTGTTTTGTTGGGAGAGATATTACATAAGAGCACACCACATACACACCTGTACACACACTTGTTCACACACATATGTGCACACACACAGTGATAGTAAGACAAAGCTATAGCTGCAGCTTTTATTTTAAAAAAAGAGCTTACTGAGGTTAGTTTAAAGGTCCTCACATTGATAGTATGACAAATGTGTGTATGAACAATAACTTCAACAGTAACCGAACCCACAAAACCTACACAGGGTATGCTGCAGTTTCAATCTGAGAGATATGAGTAGAACACACACACACACACACACACACACACATTTTACTTGACTGTATTATGAGATACAGCTTTACAGAGCTACAACATCCAAAAAGAAAGACAGACACACACACACACACACAAAGCTCCAAGAATTTCCAAAACAGAGCGATAGCCATCTCTATTTACCATATTCTATTAGGTACATCTGTCCTATCAAATACCACAATCAGGCAAAAAACATCAGTCCACTTAATGTGCTGGTTCGAAATCTGTCCTGATACAGACACACTAGTTAACGATGACTTCATGAATCAGTATGTTGCTATTGTTTGAAAGTACTCATAATATTGAATCAAATCTAGTTGCAGTGGCTGCTAGTAGACGTTTCAGAGAAGTTGTCATCCAAACATGCTTGAATTTGCGTAAGATTTCTTTTGCTCAGTATTGTCACGCCTCATGTATTCCACTAATGGTGGTGTGTTTGGTTTTGGGTCTGTGTGCCTGCTTTTTTTTTTTCCTGTGTGCACTGGTTGGATGGACTATTTCCTCTGTTCACGTCGTTTACCTCCCCTCACCAAACACACACATACGCAGCCCGCCCCGAACAGATGGCCATGTTGTTTGCTTTCCCATTCATCTTTAATGGGGAAACGATGAATGTCTCCCCATCTCTGTTTGCCTGAGTGTTTGGTTTGCCCTGACAGTTACCTCCATTGTCATTATTATAACCTTTGAATGAGTCACGTTGATTCTAAGCCACAATGACTCACTTGTTTTTCCCTCCTCAACCCCAGTTTTATGTTTGCTTGGCGTGCTTCACTCATAGAAGACAGCATGCCAGTTCCATAAAACTATGGGTTTTTAAGGCAAACCTGAAATGAATCAACTGTCTAATATCGACGCCGTGACAATTCTTATTGCAAAAACCGGCCTTGAAACAGACGACAGTGTCTCGAGATGTCTCGCACATATGCTCAAACCAGTATAATGGTGCCACTGAAATGATCCATTGGCAATTATGTCCGAGTTAATGGGATCATTTTGCAGTTTCCTGATGCTGAGCAAGATGGATGTTGCATTTGCTGCCCTTGGCTGGGTCCACCCCAGAATCAATGAGCTGAGACTATGATAGCAATGTCCAATGTAACTGGCACTGCGCCATGCCTCATTCTCATCCTCTTACCTGCAGTGGGGTAAAATTAGCTTACATAACCCTCAGTGGCTACTCCTAGATAAAGACCCTTGGGAAGAGTGATGCTATACAGAGAGTATTTTCCAAACATGCTTAATCAGGGTTCAGGATGAGTTGGCCTAAGGGGACTTATTGAGCAACTGAGCATTATGTAGCACTATAATAAAAGTAGTTTTGTAAGAAATAAACCATGACAGAATTTGCTGTTATAGGAAA
Organism: Hemibagrus wyckioides; assembly: GCF_019097595.1. NCBI lineage: Eukaryota > Metazoa > Chordata > Actinopteri > Siluriformes > Bagridae > Hemibagrus > Hemibagrus wyckioides. The sequence continues at coordinate 16,202,246 of NC_080714.1, read as the reverse complement.
ATAATCAATGATGGGTTGATCCTATAACTCCAAATCCCATTTGCCTATTGATGCTAATTTGACAATTTTCTTATTAATGTTGTAAAATGTCTCTGGAACAAGCTAGTTCCTGTTATCATTTATGTTTTAGCAACTTGTCAAATGAACAATTAGAAAATTATCTATTTCTAATTATTAGCAAACAAAGCAATGCATTAATATAAGCCTGTGATTTGAATTACCGTCAGCACTACTTTCAGAGCAGCTGCTATTGAAAATGAATCAACACCTTTCTGACCAAAAAGAATGAATTATTCAGCAATGCCTTGGTATAATACGGCATTCTTCTATAAATCATACCTTTTTGTTATTCTGGATGTTCTGCAAACTGTTTTTATTCGTGCAGTATTCTCTGCCACACAGTTACACTTTATTTTCTGGTTGTGATGCATGTTCCTTGCTCCCTGTACAGAATTTCTCCCGAGTGAAGATGCAGGTGACCATGTCGTTGGCGTCTCTAGTGGGAAAGTCCTCGGATGTGCACGAGGAGTACCTGCGCCGCTCTTTTCGCACCATTCTAGCGTACGCAGAAGAAGACACGGAGATGCAGTCCACACAGCTTCCTTCACAGGTAAAATGCTAGAGTTAAGCCAGTAAAGCAGTCTGTGGTATGTAGCATGCAGTGTTATTTATAAGTCTCAAATCAAATAAAGCCCTCAGAGTCTAGACTGCTGAGTCAATCAATAGTGCAGCAGGAATGTTGCCAGTCAAATGATGGTCTGGCCTCCTTGATAAAAATGATAGGAATAACTTTGAGTCTTCTCTTAATATGGACTTCTTGGCTACTGAAAGGAATGTGTTGAGTCATGCAGCAAGAATCAGGGGCAGTTTTGAATCACAATAAAGCTGGTGTTTAAACAATTGAATTTTCCAGCACTCCATCTTTTTCTTAGGTGGATGAACTTCTGAGAAATCTAAACAGCATCCTTTCAGATACAGTCAAAATGAAGGAGTTTCAAGAAGATCCTGAAATGCTAATGGACCTTATGTATAGGTAACATTTATACACACAAAAACATGAAAACGTAACATACTCAGTCACTCGCTTACTTAACTCACTCAGTCAGTTACTCATTTGTTCACACACTCACTCACTCGCTCACTCACTCACTCATTTAGTCCACTCACTCACTAACTAACTAACTCACTCACTCACTCACTCATTTAGTCCACTCACTCACTAACTCACTCATTCACTCGCTCGCTCACTCACTCACTCATTTAGTCCACTCACTCAATAACTCACTAACTCACTCACTAACTAAATCACTCACTCATTTAGTCCACTCACTCTCTAACTCACTCATTCACTCGCTCACTCACTCGATCACTCACTCACTCACTCACTCACTAACTCACTCACTCACTCATTTAGTCCACTCACTCAATAACTCACTGACTAACTCACTCACTCATTCGCTCGCTCGCTCGCTCGCTCACTCACTCACTCATTTAGTCCACTCACTCAATAACTCACTCACTCACTCATTCACTCGCTCGCTCGCTCGCTCACTCACTCATTTAGTCCACTCACTCAATAACTCACTAACTCACTCACTAACTAAATCACTCACTCATTTAGTCCACTCACTCACTCATTTAGTCCACTCACTCTCTAACTCGCTCACTCACTCACTCACTAACTCACTCCCTCACTCATTTAGTCCACTCACTCAATAACTCACTCACTCACTCATTCGCTCGCTCGCTCACTCACTCACTCAATAACTCACTCACTCGCTCGCTCGCTCACTCACTCACTCATTTAGTCCACTCACTCACTCACTCATTTAGTCCACTCACTCACTAACTAACTCACTCACCAACTAACTCACTCACTCATTTAGTCCACTCACTCTCTAACTCGCTCACTCACTCACTCACTCATTTAGTCCACTCACTCACTAACTCACTCGCTCACTCACTCACTCACTCATTCGCTCGCTCACTCACTCACTCACTCACTCACTCATTTAGTCCACTCACTCATTCACTCGCTCACTCACTCATTCACTCGCTCGCTCACTCATTCACTCGCTCGCTCACTCATTCACTCGCTCGCTCACTCACTCATTTAGTCCACTCACTCACTAACTAACTCACTCACTCGCTCACTCACTAACTCACTCATTCGCTCGCTCGCTCACTCACTCACTCACTCATTTAGTCCACTCACTCACTAACTCACTCATTCACTCGCTCGCTCACTCACTCACTCACTCACTCATTTAGTCCACTCACTCAATAACTCACTAACTCACTCACTAACTAAATCACTCACTCATTTAGTCCACTCACTCACTCATTTAGTCCACTCACTCTCTAACTCACTCATTCACTTGCTCACTCACTCACTCACTCACTCACTCACTCACTCACTCATTTAGTCCACTCACTCATTCACTCACTCACTCACTCACTAACTCACTCACTCACTCATTTAGTCCACTCACTCAATAACTCACTCACTCACTCACTCATTTAGTCCACTCATTCACTCGCTCGCTCACTCACTAACTAACTCACTCACTCACTCACTCATTTAGTCCACTCACTCACTAACTCACTCACTCACTCATTCACTCGCTCGCTCACTCACTCACTCATTTAGTCCACTCACTCAATAACTCACTAACTCACTCACTAACTAAATCACTCACTCATTTAGTCCACTCACTCAATAACTCACTAACTCACTCACTAACTAAATCACTCACTCATTTAGTCCACTCACTCACTCATTTAGTCCACTCACTCTCTAACTCACTCATTCACTTGCTCACTCACTCACTCACTCATTTAGTCCACTCACTCACTCATTTAGTCCACTCACTCTCTAACTCACTCATTCACTTGCTCACTCACTCACTCACTCATTTAGTCCACTCACTCATTCACTTGCTCACTCACTCACTCACTCACTAACTCACTCACTAACTCACTAACTCACTCATTCACTCGCTCGCTCACTCACTCACTCATTTAGTCCACTCACTCATTCACTCGCTCGCTCACTCACTCATTCACTCGCTCGCTCACTCACTAACTAACTCACTCACTCATTTAGTCCACTCACTCACTCTCACTCACTCACTCATTCACTCGCTCGCTCACTCACTCACTCATTTAGTCCACTCACTCAATAACTCACTAACTCACTCATTAACTAAATCACTCACTCATTTAGTCCACTCACTCACTCATTTAGTCCACTCACTCTCTAACTCACTCATTCACTTGCTCACTCACTCACTCACTAACTCACTCACTAACTCACTCATTCACTCGCTCGCTCACTCACTCACTCATTTAGTCCACTCACTCACTAACTAACTCACTCACTCATTTAGTCCACTCACTCACTAACTCACTCACTCACTCACTTAGTCCACCCACTCACTCACTCATTTAGTCCACTCACTCACTAACTCACTCATTTAGTCCACTCACTCTCTAACTCACTCATTCGCTCGCTCGCTCACTCACTTAGTCCACTCACTCACTCACTAACTAACTAACTCACTCACTCATTTAGTCCACTCACTCACTCACTCACTCACTAACTAACTAACTCACTCACTCATTTAGTCCACTCACTCACTCACTCACTCACTCACTTAGTCCACTCACTCACTCACTCACTCACTCATTTAGTCCACTCACTCACACACTAACTCACTCACTAACTCACTCACTAACTAACTAACTCACTCACTCATTTAGTCCACTCACTCACTAACTCACTCACTCACTCACTAACTCACTCACTCATTTAGTCCACTCACTCACTAACTAACTAACTCACTCATTCATTTAGTCCACTCACTCACTCACTCACTCACTTAGTCCACTCACTCACTCACTCATTTAGTCCACTCACACACACTCTAACTCACTCACTAACTAACTAACTCACTCACTCATTTAGTCCACTCACTCACTCACTCACTAACTCATTTAGTCCACTCACTCACTAACTCACTCACTCATTTAGTCCACTCACTCACTCACTCACTCACTAACTCACTCACTCATTTAGTCCACTCACTCACTAACTCACTCATTTACTCCACTCATTCACTCACTCACTCACTAATTTACTCCACTCACTCACTAACTAACTCACTCACTCACTCATTTACTCCACTCATTCACTCACTCACACACTAATTTACTCCACTCACTCACTAACTCACTCACTCACTCATTTAGTCCACTCACTCACTCACTCATTTACTCCACTCACTCACTCACTCACTCACTCACTCACTCATTTACTCCACTCACTCACTCACTCACTCATTTACTCCACTCACTCACTCACTCACTCATTTACTCCACTCACTCACTCACTCACTCACTCACTTAGTCCACTCACTCACTCACTCACTCACTCACTCATTTACTCCACTCACTCACTCACTCACTCACTCACTCATTTACTCCACTCACTCACTCACTCACTCACTCACTCATTTACTCCACTCACTCACTCACTCACTCACTCACTCACTCACTCACTCACTCATTTACTCCACTCACTCACTCACTCACTCACTCACTCACTCATTTACTCCACTCACTCACTCACTCACTCACTCACTCATTTACTCCACTCACTCACTCACTCACTCACTCACTCATTTACTCCACTCACTCACTCACTCACTCACTTAGTCCACTCACTCACTCACTCACTCCACTCACTCACTCACTCCACTCAATCACTCACACACTCAGTCCACATTATCAGTCACTCCATCACTCACTCCCTCCATCACTCACTCCCTCCATCACTCACTCCCTCCATCACTCACTCACTCCATCACTCACTCCCTCCATCACTTACGCAGTCACTCACCCAGTCACTTACTCACTCATTTATTCACTCACTCAGTTGAGTGTGTGTTGCCGTTCCCTGCCTCTTGCCTCCTTGTACTGTGGTTTCTTACTCTGCTTCCCATTTGCCTGTGGTTTCTGCTGTTTGTCTACTGTTTTTGAACTTACCATGGAAACTATGTGGTTGTGTCTTAGCCTTGAGCTTTGGCCCAGCATGTGCACAGACTGCATGCAAATGCTCAAAGCACACACATGTCCTTGATTTTCAGGCTGTCAGAATTGGGATTTTGCAGCCTAATTGCTTTATCATAGGGACTCAATCCCCATGTTTGCATCTGTGGCAGGATCGCGAAGGGCTACCAGACGTCACCTGATCTACGTCTGACCTGGCTCCAGAACATGGCTGAGAAGCATAACAGCAGGAAGTGCTTCACCGAGTCAGCTATGTGCCTGGTGCATGCCGCTGCTCTGGTGGCTGAGTACCTCAGCATGCTGGAGGACCACAAGTACCTGCCTGTAGGCAGCGTCACCTTCCAAGTAAGTGATAAGTCTAACTGGAATGCAGACCTTCATCTTTCCCAGATGTAGCAGCTAAAAGATACCTTATGCCACAGAATAAATTATTATATAACTGGAACACAGTGGCAAGTACACACAGTGATTCATTCAGTGACTCAGTGTACCAGTCAGAAATTGCTGAAAAAAGATTATACCGTACCTTTCTGTTTACCTGTAGATGTAGGGAACAGTAATATAGTGAAACTGGGATGGGTTTAACTGTCTCTTAAAGGAAAACTCCACCCTGATCCACATTATCCACATGTTTATTTAATATGTTGGTTGATGTTTGTTGTTGAGAGGTTTTACACACAGTCATGAAGCACAGTTCCAAAAAGAGAAAACATAAGTGATAATGATGACATTTCATTGTTAACTCCAAAAATCAAAAGAGCAAAAGCTTCTCTTCTCACTCATCACTTTCCACTGATGCTTATTGCCATATTAAAGAGAAATTTAACGTAGAAGTCGTATAGAAAGCAAATGTTGGACTCACAGTTACAGAATGCGGCGCAGCTATATGAAACATCTGCATCGAGTTGTGGCAGAGACTCGGCTCGGCTAGTAAACGATCTACAAGATGATGAAGGGGATGGTGTTGACGGCGGTATTTACATAAATTCCAAAGCTTCAGAACCTGATCTGTTTGAACAGAGTGTACAGATGAGGACATGAGAGGACTGCATATACTAAAGGATTAAATTGCTGCTGCTGCAGTCGTTTTATGTAGAAAAATGAATTCCCTGTGACGCCAATATCAGGAGGTAGTCAAATGTGGAAAACCATTATGCAAAACCTTTAAGATGTAGAAGTATGTGTAAATGGGAAAAAATAAAAAATTAAAATAAACTTAGAATTTGATTACAAGAAAAACATTGAAGATCATGTTAAGTAGGTTGCGAGTTTAAATCTTAATCCTGCCACGCTGTCACTGCTGGGCCAATGAGCAAGGATCTTAACCCTCAACTGCAGAGTATAAATGAGAAAACATAAATCGCTGTGAATGAAGGTGTCTGCCAAAATTGCAAATGGATTTTTTCCTTTAAACTGTGTAAAGCTTAGGTTGCAAAATTATAATAGCAATATTCATCCAGACAAGTGAAAACAGTTTAGAGATTATTATCCCTCAGCTGAATGAATCAGGACTAATTAGACACAATACTGGAGAAGGTTAGAATAAATTGAGAAGGACTTTTTCCGATGTTACTCATGATTTAGAAATGCAGAAGCAATATTCACGTACAATAGAAAACTCCAAGCTACTGAAATAATCGGTGCCATTTCATCTTGACAGAACATCTCCCCTAATGTTCTGGAGGAGTCAGCCGTGTCAGATGATATCCTGTCCCCAGACGAGGACGGCGTTTGTTCCGGACGATACTTCACAGAGTCTGGTCTGGTGGGGCTTCTTGAGCAGGCTGCAGAACTCTTCAGCAATGTATGTTTAATTCTAGGTGATTTTACTCAGCTGAAAATAGGTTTTAAATCATACCAAGTTAATCATATTGAAGAAGGGAACACTTGTGTTAATAATATAAGACAAGTTGAACTGAAGTACGTCCTCATTGTGTTGTTGTTTTGTGAAATATAGTTACTATGATTGTTGATTCAGTTCTTTATTGCTGATGGAGTGTGTGTTCTGCCACTCTTGCTGTACAGGGTGGATTATATGAGGCAGTGAATGAGGTGTATAAGGTCATCATTCCCATACTGGAGGCCCATAGGGATTTCCGGAAACTGGCCACCACTCACGACAATCTAAAAAGAGCTTTTGAGAACGTTGTTCAGAAGGTAAATCTGAGTACAGACGGTGCTTCTTCTGATATGGCAAGAGATTTATCCAAGCATGCATTTGATGACTTAAAATATGACTAAAAATAGAGCTATAAATGTAGTGTTGTATATTGTGTGTATGTTTTGTTTCAGGGTACTAAGAGGATGTTTGGGACATATTTCCGTGTGGCATTTTTTGGCTCAAAGTTTGGAGATCTCGATGAGCGAGAATTCATTTATAAAGAGCCAGGAATCACACATCTCCCTGAAATCTCCCACAGACTAGAAGTAAGAAACGTCTGAGCTTCTTTCCACTGCAAAGTTTATGATGACACTTCAGTAATAAGTGAAATATACAATTAGATGTAAATGTTTGTGAGAACTTAGTGAGTTTTAGTGTTTAGAAGATGTCAGATTCTCATGTAACCGTTTTTGTCATTTGAACAGAATTTCTATAGACAGTGTCTGGGAGATGTTCTGGAAATGATCAAGGATTCCACACCTGTAGACAGAAACAAACTGAATCCCAACAAGGTATTCAATTCCAGATGTAATGCTAATTAAAAGTGAGCTAATTAAAAAAGGCAATTAAGAGCTAATCTTTGAGCTAGTTTTCATTCGAATGCAAAGCTTCCCTTTCAGAACATACAGTATTCACTTCATACTGTATTTGGATCTACATTTTCTAATCTTAATTCACTTTTCACAAGTTGTTCATTTGAAACCTTTTTTCTGGAACCAGGCATATATTCAGATCACGTACGTGGAGCCGTATTTTGACGACTACGAGATGAAAGACCGTATGACCAACTTTGAGAAGAACTTCAACCTGCGCCGGTTCATGTACACCACCCCGTTTACCAAGAGTGGACGGCCTCGAGGAGAGCTGAACGAGCAGTACAAAAGGAAGACCATCCTCACCACACAGCACGCTTTTCCTTATGTGAAGACACGAATCAATGTCATTCAGAAGGAGGAGGTAACAAAATCCACTCAACTATTTCAACTTGCACTAGAACTTAAAGGGAATATCCAACCTGAGCGATTTGCATATTTATCTTATGATGATCTGCAGTTATGTATAAGATGTGTAAGATTTAATTTGTAATGAAATCCCTTTCATTTCACTGCAAAATATCTTTTTCATATTACTAACCAAATATAAGCTTATTAAAATCTGTTAGATATTTCTACTCATTCCTAGATCTTGTTCTGTTGCATAAAATTATATGGAAGATAATTTAGCTCAGTGGAAATTTTGAAGCATTTATTTCTAAAAAAAAAAGAAAAGTAAAATAATCTGCCATTAGAACAAGAAAATGTCAAGTTTGAATAGTTATAATAATCTTATTAAATTACCTGCAATGCCATTGAAATATCAGCTGTTGGTGGTGCCACTGGGAATTGATCTCTACCCAAAGAGGCTGATGCAGCAGCGCTTTAGTCTTTCTCATCTGTTCCAAAGCCTCCATGCTAATGTCATGCATGTCCTCTCGCAGTATACAGATCATATCACAACAAAAATGTTTTACTCCTTTGACATTTCATTAATATGACATTGAGCAACGTTGGAAATTGGTGAAGGAGGATAGAAGCATTTGCTGTTTGGGTTTTTTTTTGTAGTAGGAGCTACCTTTGTGTTATTCCTCATAACAGGATTCCTTACAACATTCTAAAACTATATATTTTTTCCTGTTAGACAACATAGATACTACACTAGAAATGTCCTCCAGTGATGTCAGCTTGGCACACGACGACTGACTTCTCACATGAATAAAGAAAACATTGCCCCAACCAACAAATCAGTGCCACTGAGCACATCTGAAATGTTTCAATATAAACAAACTTCATGCGTTTCTAATTGAAGCTTTCCTTTAATCTTTGCATATTTGCACTCGAGCACTATAGCAGCCGGAGATCTTCTATCATGTCATTGCAAAGGGAAAAGACATTTCTGAGGCGAAACTAAATGAAGTGTATTTTGTAAACCTTCTTAACATTTTCTCTCTGCAGTTTGACCTGACTCCGATTGAGGTGGCTATCGAAGACATGCAGAAGAAAACCCATGAGCTGGCTATCGCCACGCACAAAGAGAAGCCTGACCCCAAGATGCTGCAGATGGTTTTGCAGGGCTCTGTAACGGCTACAGTTAACCAGGTCTGACCATCTCACCTGACATTGACATTTTTATATAGTTCTATTGTGTGGTAGAATTTTTTTTTTCCCTTTGTCTCAGGAAATATCTCTATTTTAGTCTGAGGAAATCAGAGTGATATAATCCGTGAGAGTCAGTCTAAATAGTTTCAAAATGATATTGCCTTCCTGAGGTTCCCCAGAGCCACAGAATAACAGTTTACGGCACAGATCACGATACGTTTACTGTTGCGATGTCTCCAGAATCCTGAGGAGATGGCTGTGGTTATATGATAAATGCCAATTGGAGGGACAACACAGGAAACGTATGGCAATCGCTCCACTCCTGGGCTGCGCAGCCGCATCTCTCAGACAAAGGCCTATTCATGCTTTTCCCTCATGTGTTGACTTTACCTCGTGGCCTCCAATGTGCAAAGCATTCATTTTCTCTGTCAGTGCTGAGTTCAAGAGAGAAAACCTCTTTCTTTTCCTCCCTCCCTTTCTGTCTCTTCAGGGACCATTAGAGGTAGCCCAGGTCTTTTTGAATGAAATCCCAGCAGACCCCAAACTCTACCGTCATCACAACAAACTGCGCCTGTGTTTCAAAGAGTTCATCCTACGGTGAGTGTGGCATTTAAGATCTCTTAAGAAAGAGCAGCTTTTTTTTTCAGCGACTTAGCCCTTTCCCTAGTAAAAACGATGCAGAACTGTTGCTTTGCTTCCACTGAGCACTAAGCACCTAAACAACAGAGTGCCATTGTTTTTCCTCATGGATGTTTCTTAAAACGGTTGAAAGTGCTACCAGAGACCCCCCTTTTTTTTTTTTACACTGACATTCCATTTGCAAAGAAAGGGGCAGGCCAGAGTTTAATGTCACTCAGCTGCGTCTGAACATGCCCAAATAGAAACTCTAAATAAATGGACATCAGAATGCAATGATTTTTTTAATCATTTTTATGTTTTACTTTGGCTTCTGAACGTGGCTTTTATTTTGTCAATAATGTCAAAAGCCATGGTTTAGTTGCAGCCAAAATTCTTGCAAATATTTACTGTCATTTCTAAATGTTTCTTTTTTTTTTTTTCTATAATCCATATAAGCTGGCATGACATCTTATAAGGCACATTATCCAGTGAATGTTATGACTTGCTTCACCACTGGCTGGAGCAGGTTCTGTGCGTGTGTGCGTGTGTGTGTAACACATTACTGAGTGATAGTAGAGATTAGGAAACAGCGCCTTTCTGTAGTGTTCAGAGTACACTAGCTGTATTCATGGGGATTTAAAGGGATTCTCGATAAGCAATCAACCACAGGGGTTTAATATGTAACATTTCACCCCTGGTTTTAAACACGACATCAAAGCAGTCATTTTTCACATTCGATTACAGCAGACAACCGATCTTTACTGTGAGGCTGGACAAGATTACTTTGAGCTCAGGTGGTCTGTATGCTATTAAATTTGAATTGTGTGCTTTGCTTGTTGTTCAGCATGTTTTCCTAATCTGCATGCACTATGTGTACGTCTTATAGTTGCCCCACTGTTTTAAGCCTTCTGCGGTTTGCTCTTCAGCCGTTTTTCATCTTATAGCTACAGCTAAGCTTCTAAGCTTACAGCTCTGAAAAGGTCTCCAGGACCACAAATACCAACCTGATTTAAAACCTTTAAATCAAAATTCCTTTTAGTCACTCCCCTTATCCCAGAGCAGGTTTTACAGCCTCTGACTCTTCTTAACCCTTGTTATGGAGATAACCACAGGGGTGAACAAATCATAAATTCATCAGCTACCTCAACAGACACTCAGTCCTGAGTCTTTGTTGTCCAGAAACCTAACTGACTCGGATAAATGTAGTGGCTATTAAAGTATGATAACATATGGTGACTGAGCTAGATGGTTAAGTGCATTAATACAGGGTTAAGAAAACAAATAACAGATTCAGTGTATGGCTATTTAGCACCTTGCTGCATGTGCACTTGCTATATTTACAGCATTGAGGTGTGTGACATCACTGTGAAGCATATAATGTATAATATACAGAACAAATGAAAGTTTTTGGGGGCACAGTGACTTAGTGGTCAGCACACTTGCCTCAGACTCGAAGGGTTGGGGGTCTGATTCCTGCCTCTGTGCTTGGAATTACTCCGGTTTCCTCTCCAAGTCTAATGACATTTGTTATAAGCTGATTGGCATTTCTAAATTGTCTGTATTGTGTGATTGGGTGTGTGTGTGTGTGATTTGTTCAAGGTGCAGTTTTCCTGCATCACTGTTTAAAACAAGGGGTACAGAAAATGTATAGATGGAAACTTATTTTGTACCTACTTGATACATCTACTGAATAATAAGATGAATAACCTAGGCAGGAAATCTGCTAGTGATTAGTCCACTTCTAAACTATCTATTCTCCATGTATCAGCTCACTGTAAATGCATATGTGGTGCAGGTGTGGGGAAGCAGTGGAAAAGAACAAGCTCCTGATCACACCAGACCAGCGAGAGTATCAGCAGGAGCTGAAGAAGAACTACAATAGGCTGAGGGAGAACCTGAGGCCCATGCTGGAGAGAAAGATCCCTGAGCTGTATAAGCCCATCGTCAAACCCCGTTTGGAAAACAGGTACTGCATATTTTTCCTCACAAGCAATAGGGCAAAACATGAAAGCAAGGTCCTTTGTTGAAATGGTAGTTCGATATAATCATGTACACCGCTCATGCTAATGCTGTTGAAAGGAAGCTTACTTTTAGTGCATTGAACTTTATGCTAGCTGCCTTCTGAAACCTACTTTCCTGTCTTGTCTGGAACAGGGACTCAGTCAAACGACACAGCTTCCGGCGGATTCCAGAGGACAGTTCATGATGTCGTGAAAATGGAGGAGAACGAGAGGAGAAAGTTCTGTAAGAGTTTCACTGTTTGGAGTGGAAGAGTAGCTCCGCTGCTGACTTGATGCCTTCAGCAGGTTTAATGCACAGTATTAAAAGTTTATGTTCAAATTGTCAATATTGAAATATTTCAGTAGGTTGTTGTGTTGTGCCCTACATTTATCTGTCATTTTTCTTGCTGTTGTCCCACTAAAAATCTTTTAGGGATCATTTTAGCAGGTAAACTTCTAGAGCTGGTAGTTTTTAAAAAGAAATCTGGTGATTAACAACAAGCTTGGACTCAGGTTTAATTGTTAAACTTGATAGGCTGAGGAAACACCACACCATTTTTTTGTTTTTATTTTATGAACCTAGCTAGTTATATAACAGTTTATCACACTTTTAAATAATCTATTTTTACTGTAAAATATTCCAGCACCTACAGCGCTGTAGATAAAATACTTTGCCACATGCTAAATGAGACTTTTTATTGACATAGAGTCATGGGAAGAAGAAGGTACTTTCCTCACCAGTTCTGTGTTTTATTTTTATTTATCTGCGACTAAATAAGAATTGGTTAAAAAAAAAAAAAAAAACTCTGTTCACGACGACATTAAAATAACACAATAGATTTTTTAGAAACCAGAAAAATAAGTATAATCTATATTATTCAGTAACATAGATAATAACGATATTTAAAGCTCCAGGGTCCAAGCACACAGACTTGCTGAGCTGCTACAATTGTTGTCTAAGCAATCTCAGGAAGGAGAGCTATAATGTTAGGTAAAGGGCTGACTTAGGAGTCAGTTTCACTCATGATGTGTCTGTTCTGACCATGAACAGTGGTGAAATTCTCGGACCGTATGAGGAAAGGTCTAGGTAAATGTTTAGACAGGTGGGGTGAAGTTAAAAAAATGCAAAAATGACATTTAGATGGAAGCGTTTTTAGCTTGGTCGGCAGCTTCACTGTTGGATTCATTGGCCATTACAGGCAAACCGTTCGGAGTATTTAAAATTCTTTTTATACCTTTTGTGAGGCTTACTCTGGAGATGACGTGTGCCAAATTTGGCAAAAATTGAACAAGATGTTTAGGAGAAGATGGCGGAAAATCTAATTAGTTCGAAACTGATGTCATAACATGCATAGAACTCATCTTAACCAGAGAATCCAGCCATGTCTGATTTTTGGATTTTGGACACAGTGGTTAAATAATTAGGACTATAATGTACTTCTACATTAAAGAAGGCCCAAAATGTACCTGATGGTGGTGCTACAGTGTTGGCAGTATTTGGCCTAAATGTTGTCAGCATATTCCTTGAAGCCTCTGCAATGCCAAATTTCTCACCAGACGCTTCTAAGCCAGAAGAAGAAAAGGTAGAAAGACCATAGGGTGCCTACACACCTTCGCTGCTTGGTCCCCTGATGATTGATATGTGATGGGTTTGAAAACATAATTGTTATTTAGGCAATGATAAATAAAAACACAGATATTAAAAAGTACACTCTCTTTTTTCCCATGAATGTATAGACAGAAAACTTGGGGGTGAAATACCTCAAATGGTGCATCTATAAAATGATATACAGGTATCTGTTGTCTAGTGCAGTACAGCAAGAGAATAGAAAAAGTGACGTGCAAAGCGACTGTCCACATTTAAGCAGAGTGAAGTGAAGGCTGAACAGAGACAGCTTACATAACCCCAGGAAAGAAAGGCCTGTGACTTGTGTAAAGCCCACCTGCAGGAAATGGTGAGCATCCTCCGAGCAGCATGTGTTCTGCTGCACGCTCAGTGCCTCGTGGAGCGGATGGGAGGAATTTCTCACCTGCTGAGCCACTGAGGCGAAATGACTGGAATCTTGTGTACATGATGCTGCACAAGAACAGAACATTTGTTGGAAATCTCAGAAAAAAAATGTTAATGTTTGATCTAGATGTACCTGAAATCCTTAAACAGCGCCGTGCGAGCTCTCTTTCTTTAGCTAAATTTTAATAGAAGAACTGCTAGTTAAAATCATGTCTACATGAGATTACAAACTGCCCTGGTTACATTAGACATGATTCTTAATTCTTCATGCTTTTGCTGCAAGAAAATAATATATACATATATATATATATATATATATATATTTTTTTTTTAGCAGAGATATATGAAATAGATGTATATATGTTTACTTAATTTATAGAAAGTTTGGATTCTCACTGGTACGAGCAGCACTTGCTGTAGTGTTCCAATTCACACGTCCTCATTACATAACTGTTTTGGAATTTGTGGATATCATTCATGAAATAAAAAATAAAAAAAATAGAGGGTGTGTTAAGAAAATATGGATGGAGCATTGAATTACTTTTTTTTTTTTGTACATTTTCTGGATTTTTATTAACTAGAAGTGTCATTTGTTCAGGAGCATTTTATTTTTTTATTTTTGCTTTGCCAATTACAAAAACAATTGCTGATTATTCCTAAATATTCATACACCGCAGTTTACTCTTTGTTTTTCGGGAAAATAATCTGTATAGTTATGAACATCGTTGTATGTATCTGTTACACATGTTGCTGCTCTTAACACTGTGAGAACTGTGTATGGCCTTTAGCGTGTTTCTCCAGCACAATGTGGATGTAAATTTGTTTTGTATCATAATATTGCAATGCACTCAATAAAAAAAAATGTAACTGTTGAAGCCATGTTGTCTGTTTCAGCTGTAGATATGTAAAGGATAAATTAAGTTAACTGTCTTGGGAAGAATTTGGAACGCAAACAGCTTGGGCAGATTCTACACATCTCTGCGACTGGAGACGTGAACAGCATTCTTGTGAATGATAGTGCCTCACTTAGTGTTTTGATGATGGAAATCCAGTGAGTGATTAGATCCAGTGACTAAGAAGACTATATAGTCAGACTATAAGCAAATCATTTGGATACACTTTTAGAGATCCTCCATGACCTGTGGATGTAAGAATTGTCATACTGGTATAGACCACTCTTATCAGGATAGAAATATTTCATCGTAGATCTGCGAGAAGAACTTGTGTTGATTTGCAGTGAAGTTAAACCATGAGAGCAAAAATAAATGGCTCCTACATCCTTACACATCAGGATATCTGTTGAGATGTGTGTATTTGGGACCCATATATCACAAAGTAGTTCACAAAGTCAGCTGCTCTCAGTGGAGTGCCAGGGACGCCATGAAGCATTCGTGAAGCATCGTTATGATGTAGGTCTTATAGTTATTAACCTGTTTGGCTTCTCGTGTGCATTGAAAAGATCCTCAGTAATTAAAACATAAGAAGTAATGTCAGTTTGGAGTGATCATTAAATTGGAGTACAGCCAGAATAGTACTGTACACATGTAAATAATAAGCCTTATATTTAAATAGTTGGAATGTGTTCAGAAAATAAATCTGTACTGCTTGAGGAGGTCTGTGAAATTTATTTTGGAATCCAGGGCTGTAAACTTCCAATAAATGCATTGCAGATGAGTTTCTCCTACCGGGCGCGGGCAATGACGTATTTTAATATGCGACACAATATGAGCAGCTTCCTTCTGTTGGTAATCCGGTGGTGTTATTTTCTCTTTCTACCCGTATTCCTGAAAATCCCGCCCCCCTGTGGTGGGATTGGCTAAATTGTTCGTTCTCGAAGGGTTTTCTCCAATCAGACACACGGAATGCGGCATGGACTTCAAATCCTAGTGCAGGAGGCGGGATGTTATGGTTCCGGATTGCGGATGGGGAAAATAACACCGGTTACTGAGTGATACAGGTTTGTGGAAGCAGCAACATGGTGCACTCTTTCAGGCGTTTACTTTGTTGATCTCCAAACTGTTTGTGATTTCCTCACGAGATATTTTGAGAGTTAACAACTGTGTATAAATTAGCGCAGGCTTTAAATAAGGCTAAAAGCAGGCTAATGAGAGGCATGTGTTCCCAAGCTGATGGAAAACTCACAGTTAAAGTTGTTTGCTAGACTTTATATAAAGTAATACTGGCACCGTGATGGTTTTGTAATTGACTTTACATTGCTGACTTATGCACAAATTCTGGCGGTGTTTATTAAAAAATATATAAGTGTTCACTATTCTAACGAAGCCCACGGAAATCTATCTTCAGGGTGCATTCAAGGAACCGAGTTGTCATGGAGGGTTTTCTAGGTGCCGTGAACAGCGTTACCAAGTCTTTGCCTGCTACTGCGATGTTGAGTGAATTAATGAACGACACTTCACGCGTTTCTTTTGATCATATGCAGATATATATTTAATGTAGTGAAATGTCCACCAGATATACGTTTCTGCTATCTCATACGTTATAGCAGCTATAAAGAGCAAAGCTTTGTCCTAAATACTGCTTTATTGTGGGAACTTCATACCTTTATGAAGTACTGACACAATCCAGTCCATCCATAAATGTTAATTAATGCAAATCTACACCATGTCGGTGATTAGACATATTTCTTAATTATGAAATAAACAGAAAAGCAACATATTGTTTATTATCCCTGAATTCTCTGTAATGAACACCATTCAAGTCCCTCCATCCATCCAGCCAGCCATTCTTTACACTGCTTACACTGGTTATCAGTGATTAGTCAATGGGAAGGTTGGACCATGCAAGCCTAACTCTGTCAGGTTTTATACACTGGTAGTTAGTTGACCGGACCTGTTCTCTCAACTCATATAACCAACAGCTGTGATGTGAGCTAGAAAACTGTATTGAGTGTGAGACTCAATAATATTAGAGACTAATATCTGCTCAGAAAGTTGCCAGAGTGAACAATAATACTTGTTTTCTTGTTCATCTTTCTGTCAGAATTCAGATGAAACATCCCATGCTCTCTCACTTTTAGCAGTGAGATTTACGGTGTAGAATGCATGAAGCAAAAGTAATAATGTACTACGCTATACAGCCAAAAGTATGAAACCTGACCATGACACCATGGACCATGATATGTGTCCATTCCAAACCCATAGGCGTTAACACAGGAGTTTGTTCCACTTTGCTGTTGTAATATTCTCCACTCTTCTGTGAAGGCTTTCCACCAGATTTTGGCTTTGGGAATTTGCTCATGCAGTCACAAGTGCATTAGTGATATTGGGTAGTGATGTTGGGCAAGGACACTTGGTGCGCAGTCGGCATTCCAGTTCACCCCGAAGCTGCTCAGTGGGGTTGAGGTCAGGGTTCTGTGCAGGCCACTCGAGTTCTTTGACACTAACCTTGACAACCCATGTCTTTATGGACCTTGCTCTGTGCACATCATTGTCATGATGGGACATGTAAGGCTTTTAGTTTCATTGAAACAAATTCTTCAGAGCCATCTGAGACAATTGTGTGCTTCTAAATTTGTGCCAACAGCTTGGGGAAAGCCTTTGTATGGGTGCGATGGTCAGGTGTCCACATACTTTTGGCCATGTACTGCATTTATGACTCATTATTCTTCATTTTCAGAGTGACATTACTCAAGGCCTGGAGTATTAATATACATGTCAGTGACCATGCAATTATTATCCGAACATTATTTGCATCATACCATGCACTGAGACGTTATCCTGACCTGAAAATTACACATATGTTTCAACACATATGTTGAAAGATGGAGTCTAATCAGCAGGACGATCTGGAGCCCAATAAGGACGATCTGCCTTTGAGAGCTAACACAAATCATATCCTGGTCAGACACTATGTGCTGGACCTCAGTGTTGACTTTCAGACAGAGGTCATTGGAGGCAGTATTGTCCTGTTCCTAGAGCCTTGTAAAGGACCCGGCAGGACAGAGGAGGTAGACTTGGTGTCCAAAAACAAGACAGAAGAACTAAACACTCCATATGTTCATGGTGAAAATGCCAGAGGCTTTAGAAGTGCATCTGAAATCATAGTATCACAAGGAAGCCAAAATGATGCCAGTAACACCTCATGGGATGATGCGAGTAAAGACTTCACCTTGATTTTAGACTGTTGTGACCTGGTTGTGTCCAAAGTGGAAGAAGTGGATGTATGTACTGTTTCTGAACTCTGGAACCTTCTAGAGGTTGACAAGGTGCCTCTGGACTCCACTCAGAGTTCATCATTTGCTTTAGTGCAGAGGCTCATGTCTATTCCTTCAGCCAGATGGAGACAGCAGCAGGATCTGTATCTCCAGTGCAGCTGTGCCCAGGCTGTCAATACAACCGAGCCTTTACTTTTTCACATGGACCAGTGGAGTCTTCAAATCAGGAAGAAGGGGGTTCGATCCCCTCATGCCTTCCCTCGTGCACTCAGGATCTGGTACAAGACAAAGCCTTCAGGAGGCTCTGTGAGGTGGACCAAGGACCAGGATGGCAGGTAAGCACACAAATTTTACTAATAATTCCCTGTATAAAGAATTAAGTATACTTGATTTGTTTTGTTATCAATAGTAATACTGGTTACTAGGCATTTTAATATTTTCACTATTTACTCCACCATGTTTCTTCAGACCAGGCTCATTATATGGCCTAAAAACATCCAAAAATCCACACTCTGATTATTTAATGATCCTCAGTCTGATTTCCTGAAAGTCTGTGAAACACACCCTAAATTGTTTTTACACTACCAAATCATTCCTTTCTCTTCACTCACTGCTAGTCAGGGTTATAGTAGGCCCCAAGCCTTTCTTGGGATCATTGAGTGAGAGGTGGGAATATACTGTTGGATGAGACAACAGTTCATTTCAGTGCACCAAGCACACACTTTCACACTTATTTTCTCCTAGAGCCATTTAGCATTAGCCACCAACTGTCATGTTTACACAAATCGGAAGGAAAACTAGAGGCAGGAATGTCATACAAATCTCCATAGAGATAGTAGCTCAGGATCGACCCAGGCATGATATCAGGTTTTCCCTGATACCATCCACCAGTAATTAATATTCATAAAGCACAACCGCAATGTTCATTAATATTCATTAGTTAATTTATTACCTAATAGTCTTTTGTACCTAGTTCCAGTTTTAGACCAGAGCTTAAATTCGCTGATTAGTTGCATGATTAAAAGCATGTGATTTGACTTGGACTTTGTTGTGTGGGTTGAGATACTGTCTGGGTGTGTGAGGGTGTGCTTGTATGTTAATGGGTCAATTACAGTGACTTAATGAAAAGGATTTCTTGCATGACAGATAAAATTCTAAAAATGGAGAGCTTTTGAACTGCCGAAACCACTCTAGGTTCATATTTTCTCTAAAAAAGACTCTAATCTGTGGTGATTAATGTTGTGCATGCTGCGTAGCTGCAATCAGCCAATATGAAAATTCTTTTTTTTTTTTTACCTTGTTACCATGGAAACAGCTCAAATAATAGGTCAGATTTGAATAAACGCAAATGATCCTGTATTTTTTCTTTTACGTTGTGTTTAGATGTTGTGTTTACACCATGGGTTCACCAATCAACAACAGGGCTCTGTTCCCGTGCCAAGAACCACCTGTTGCAATGTCAACGTGGCAAGCCCATGTGAAAGCCCAGTGTGAATATATGGTTCTGATGAGTGGTGAGAATCAGGCTGTTCCAGTCCCTGACAAGACAGGTCCAATAAACACCACTAATAATTTGTGTTTTCAGCTAAATGACTACACCAACCCGTGTCTCCTGGATAACAGCTATTTCCTCTCCATTTATCAGGATTTTTAGAGTGGGATTATTACGTGACGATGCCAATGCCTGCCTCGACTTTTACTATAGCTGTTGGTAAGTGGCAGGAAGCCAAATCATTGCCTCACAACCATGAAGAGGTGAAAAGTGAGGAGCCTTGTGCAAAATCAGACTGGTGAGTTATTGCTCTCCCTTCAGCATGTGATGTGAAGTTGTTTTTGTCGTATTGAAACCATTGACGCTTGTGTATTACAGCAAAAAATTCGATTATCCACAAAGTTGGAGTGAAAACCAAAGCTCACATTTAACGGAGGAAGATGAGAAGAAGTTTTGCGCCCATGTAGATTATCCATGTCGTTTCATGCACAGAGGTCCAATCACTCAGGCAGTCATACCCCATCGGGTTTTTGCCCCATCCTGTCACCTGAAAAAGGCTGAATCTACGCTTGTGCCTCTTTTACCATTCTGTTTGGCTGCTGCTCACTCTGTATTAGGCATCCACCCATTCTCACGCCTGGATGTGCTCATTGTTCCTCCAGGGTTCTCCAGTCTGGGCATGGCCAGGTAGGTCTGTTTGGTGGCTTTATTATACATTCTCCATCATGTGTAAAACAACGTAATTGCCAGGTCCATGTGTTTCCTGTGAAACCAAATAGCATTAAAAAGATAAGCATCAGTAACATCATTCCCAGTCAGCAGTAATCCTTGTTGTCTTTTGTGCATACTTTCCATGTTTACTCTGCATTGTGTTTCTGGTATTTTCCACTGATAGCTTGGACGTTGATCTGAGAAGGAACATTAATGCACCTAGCATTGTGTCTCAGTTCCTTTGGCAGTCAGTGAACTATGTAACTTGTACCAGACACTATTTTAGGTGTTTAACAAACACATTAACCCTTTATGTTTAGTCTTTGTAGAGGAGGCTTTTTTGAACAAACAGTTGAAAATCCAATCTGCTTTGAAATCAAAAACCAATTATCTCTGCAGATTACCAGTATTTATATGTTATGCATGTTAAATACTTTTGTGTACCGCTCACTGTATTTGAGGAAGTCTGACAGTTCTTGGTTTTAAAAGATTTCTTTCTTTCTTTCTTTCTTTCTTTCTTTCTTTCTTTCTTTCTTTCTTTCTTTCTTTCTTTCTTTCTTTCTTTCTTTCTTTCTTTCTTTCTTTCTTTCTTATTATTTTTTTAGGGTTTTATTATATAAGTGAAAAATATTTAGCATAGTTTTTGCTCTAAAGTGATTAAGCAAATTGTGCAAAAAGAGCAGTAATGTTTTTTTGTAATGTATTCCTGTTTATAATATATTACGGAACATGCTTTCTCAAGCTTTGCATATTTTAATAATATTTTAAGTAAATAAAGGCTCAATTTAAACAGAGCAGCATGCCTTATAATTTGGAATGACTCATATCCTGAAAAATAAGCAAAAATGCAAGAAGGGAGGCTGTTTAGCTGCACGTCGACTAAACATACACTTGGGTGGCCGTTAGGTGTGTTCTCGTGCTTCCCACCATCTCTCTGGCCAGGATTCCATGTTCCACAGGAAATAAAGTCATTACACACTGCCTTCGGCAGGTTCCAGTCATTTACCAGGGAGAAAAAGTCTCAATCTAATGAGTAGTAGTAGGTATATAATCTATGGGGTGGTCGTACAGCCACTGTATTTCTTTTTCTTTTTCAAATTTCGCTTGCCTCGTTTGCCTATGACCCAAGATTAAACAAGAAACTCCACAGTTGTTTGAGTTGACATCTGGAGGAAATTTATCTTATATTAGTCACCTCACAGTTTATTATAACCTGGATTTTACTAACAGACACTGGATGACAGCAGTAATGTTGTTAGTGAAAGAAACAGATTGTCATTCCTTCCTTCCTTTTGCACTGTGCGAGTCCCAGCAGTAGTTGGGTCACCTCCTCTGGGAATGTTACAGTCCTCCAGGTCTTATTTTAAAAAGTCAGGTCGAACCAAATCTGAGGAAGTAGAGTGGTCAACAAATTTGGGCTAGGGGCGGGAGAGGGGTGCTTTGAGATGCCATTCCCCCAGGATGTGGGAGAGGATGTGTGGATTATTTCCAGCAACAAAAGCCATTAGCTCCTGGAACTACTTCAGAGAAAGGAGCTATTTAATCTAAAAACTGGGAAGTATGTGGGCTTGAGTCCTTGGGGCCAAGCCAGATGCTGTTTTTATATCATGCTAGTTCATTTATAGTCAGGGTTTGGGACACAGTAAACAGGGGGGCATCGTTCTTTAGTGAGATAAGAAAAAAGGGGAGGGCAGGAAACTAAAGATTAAAGTGTGTGTGTGTGTGTGTGCTTTGTTTTTTCCCCACTGTACCCACATAACCTCTCTGTTCTCTCAGCATCATGATAAAAAAAAGGGCCCACAGAAAACTTATCACAAAACCTCTTCCTGTAGCAGCATTATCCATGTGTTGATTCTAGAATGTCATAGGAAAGATATCTGGGATGCATGTGCCAGTCGCTCTGGTGCGTATTGTTGAAAAGTCACGTAGAGCAGTTCTAGCCATCGGCCTGAGTGATGTAATAACACATGCAGAGGAATGTTTATCTCCTCATCTCCGGCACGTCATGACGCAGGCGTTGATTAAGACACACAGGAAGGGCCTGTCCTTTTTCCTGGTCTTTTGAATCGACTTAAATTGTGTCCCATACAATTTTTTTTATGCAGTAGCAGGACATAGTTGGAATATTTTTAGTTTCAGATGTGCAAATATGGGCAACGGTTGCTCTCGGATAGGAATTCCTCAATTCTGGACAAACAAATGGCCTGTTTTTACACACAGTGCAAAAGGAGTGTGGTGCTACACAATGTATTTTAAAGAAAAATCAAAAGAGATTACTTCTTTGTTTTTATCAGTTAGTAATATGTTGTGGGGAAAAAGGTATCACTATCATTTAAAGGAACCATTTAGCAGAAAGTTAAAGAATTTTGGACTTGTTTCAAGATGCCTACTAGTCAGACATGATTAGTAATATACTGCATTTACCTTGCTAAAGTCAGAGTAATGTAAAAAATAAATTGTAAAGTAAGAGTTGTAGCAGCAGTTTTTACACTTGCTCAAGTACCTTTAGACAAATTTACATGTGTTTTATTTTATTGCACTTAGTTAATCAACTCACTACATTTATTCTGTAGTTATATTTTAAATTCTGTCGAGTTTATAGTGGAGTAGATTCTGTAATACCATTGCACCATGGAGTGAGCATATGTAGTGACTAGGGAGACATGAGATTTTGCAGCTGGTTCATTAATACTGCTGGTAAATTGAAAAAAAAAAAAAAAAACCTTTTTACAAAGTGACATTTTTTACAGTTCATGCTGAATATGATACATCTGTATAATGCCTTGTTTATTTTCCCTGTGGCAGACTAAAATTATAGGCTAGTTAATATTCTAGCCTCCTGCTTGGGGAGCTTTTTTCCGTAGACACTTACTGAAGTAATTATTTGTAATTATTAGGATATTTTTTTTTTTTAATAACCACACTTCGGTAAAATATTTGGCTACAATATTGACCTCTGGTCTAATGTTATATCAGGCTTCCTCTTTCACAACCTTACCAAACACTTCTGTCAAACATTAACCAACATAAATAGCACATCATGGGCAATTACCAAGCAATTACATTCGTTTCTGTAATAGTAGCTGACCTTATATAGGCTGGAAGTTCTTGCAGATCTTAAAAGTATTCACTATTGGTGTTTTCAGACCATTTTAAGCTTTTTTTTGCTGTATGTGTCAGGTGAGGTGAAGTATTCTGAGAATTAACAAGTCATAAAACCATCCTTTAGGATCAGACTCTCGTAAAACTGCCACCCACCAAGTGTTTTATGTTCCCCACCTGCTGTATGGCCTCATGAAAAATTACCAGAAGGTCTTTACCGTTTCATTTGTCTTCTGAAGCTTGAAAAAAGTCGTTGTTTTCTATAGGTAGGGTGTGGTTATACCTGTCTATAGAAAGGCTGAAAGAAAGAAGATTAACCCAGAGGCAGAATGTATAGGGAGGTCCTGGCTAGGTGGACTTGCTGGCTGTATTTCAGTCTCACCTGTTCCACAATATAAGGTGGACATCCCTTAACTGTAAAAGAGAATTTTAATTCACAGGGAACTGCTTACAGGGAATTTACTCTTAGCTGGATGCTGTATATCCATGTCTAAAGCCCTATGAAGAAGCCCTGTCAGCCATAGTAAAAGTACCTGAGGTATGCATAAGTACCTTGTATGCATAAATCGACAATGCCTATATTCATTTGTGGTTGTGTAACAGGTATTGCTACCTCACAGCTCCATGGTGCCTAATTCAATCCTGAGGTTCTATTTGCATCGCTAAATTGTCCCTGATTCTCAATGTATGTGTGTGCGTGTGAATCAGTGTGTGTACGGTGCTTTGTGATAGGCTTTGTGATCCCCTGCCAGTATGGGACAGGCTCCAGATTCACAGTGAATAAATGATTGAGTGATTGAACTAATCAATCAATCAATCAATCAATCAATCGAATGGAGTGCAGAAATGTTATGTAGGCTTATACCAGGGTTTTGTACCAGCATGTCAGTGTTAAAATATTATCGAATTATATATTTAACTGTTGACTAGCATTCCTTGTGTGATTTAACTGGAAATATATTAGGAAGTCATTTTTAAGTATTGCACTTGAATTCCTCACACACTTTTGAGGGTTCAGGGTCACGGTGGATCCAGTGTCTACCTGAGAAACACTGAGGCAGGATCCACCTGGGATAGGATGCCACTCCACTGCCCTATTGCACTAGAATAGATTTTCATTCAGCAGTTTTCAGTTAAGTGAGTCAAAAATTAGTAGTTGGGTTCAGGTGTAGCTGTGATTTTAGTTCAGTGCTACTTTATAGTTGTCATGTCTTCATGGATTGCTACTAGCACATTGAAGCAAGCTGTGCACGAGAAATGGATTATTTAACATTATGGAGAAAAGGTGGTTCTGTTACAGATTTGGGGACATAAATTACCTGTCTATTGTGCCACTGGATTATTAGATACCAATTATTGTGAAGTACGTTTCTATCAAGTGCCATAGATGACACCCCAATTTGAAAAACAATGCAACAACAATTTGAAACATAAAACACAGAGTGCAAATGCAAAGGGGTTGCCCTTGTGTCATTGTACACACTGGAGCAACTAATTTGAAGCTGTATAACTGCTTAAAATGGGAACCCTTTGGGTAGGCTTAATTATCATGAAGCTGCTAATGTTAGGCAAATTAGCACTAGACCCTTGTTTAATTGTAAATGTTTATAAAATCATGTTATGTCTGATTGGATATGCTAATTAGATGTCACTTAAAATCTAGATAACCAGACAGTGAAGTGCTCAGCCGCATTATTTCTTACACAGCATTATTTCTTACATTTCTTACCTCCTAAAAAATGAAAGAAAATATGTACGCAGACAAGTGACATATTGAAAGAGAAAAAATCATGCTGGGCTGATAAAGTTGTTCTAAGTGACCACATTATGATGAAACATTTCTACCTTGATGGGCATGGTCCTTGCAGATGATCCTGCCACCATCTACAGGAAACAAGGGCTCACTGAATGGTTTGATGAGTCTTACATAATGGGACTCATGTTTGGCAGATAGAAACCCAGGTGAACAATAGCATGTGATTTTGAACCAGTATGTTGGTGAGCACACTCAACCAATCGTCAGAACACCCACTGAAGGAATATCTTTTAGAATAATGGAGTTTATATCTCCAGTTTACTTCGAGTGATGTAAGCTTATCACTGAGGTTGTTTTGGTGAGTCGCTTTTGCCCCTTACTAAGACACCTTATGTTGGTTTTTCTTTTCATTTGTCACATCGCTCTCTATATATATTTGAAAGTAAAGTCCACCCACGCTACTAGTGGCAGCTGGAACTAGATAACTTTGCGTCTGCTATCTTAGATCATACCTTTGAAGGCCTCCTTTTTTCTGTTGATTATCCCCACAGAACTTTTAAAGCTTATAATTCCATGTAATACCTTGTTCGTGACCTGTCTGCATCTCTTTGAAGAAACCTGGCATTATTTCTAGGATGTGTTCAGCCCTAGGCTTCAGGGCCGTATGTTTGCTCACTTGAGCTGATCAAGCACTCTTAAAATGACCATATGGGGGAAGGAGAGCCGAGTCCCAGGGGTGCAGGGTATAATGTGGGCGATGGACGTGAAGCTTTTGGAATGTGCCGGACCAGCCAGGCCTAAAGGGAGGCTGAGATAACACCATTTAAATAGTGTTCTCATTCTTTCTTTCAATCTCTCTCTCTCTTTCTCTCTCTTTCTCTCTCTCTCTCTTACACACACACAGACAGACACACACACACACTCTTTCTCTGAGGCTCCTTTCTTTCTCTCCTCCACTCCTCTATGATTGCTGAGTAACCTAAGAAGTGTGCGACAGAAACCGAGTCTTTTAGAGCAAAGGGACTTTGGCACGAAAGACAGCTGTTAATCAAATTGTCAGGGATGAGGCGTTTTTCTCTGAAAGTCTTTAGTGAGGGAATTTTTTGCTCCCCCCTTTACATTCCAGCCACCATGTGTACACACAAACCCCAGCAAATGAAAGAATGCTGAGCAGGCCTGCACCTGGAATAAAGTTGGTTCCTTTCAAAAAAACGTTTAATAGCCACAAAGGCAAGACATTCAGCTTGTTGTTATGCGTTCCCTTTCTGTCATGCTTTCTCTTTTCCACTATTACTTTTTTTTCCAAGCTCATTTTTGGGCTTACTGTTATGTTCCGATGTGTCCTTTTAATGAAGATAGCATGGCTCAATGTAGAATGCACACTGTTATTGTAAGTATATTCTTGCCTAGTTATCAGGGGGCCTGTGTGCTCTTGCTATCTGCCCCATAGGTTACTGTCTCTTAAAGAGTCTGGCTTGAACTGAGGACATATATAGCCACTTTTATGCTGATATGATTATCGAAGCTGAGACACTATCCACAGACCTTTAACTCTGTCTTATAGCTTTGAAATAAGCCTGAGGTCTTCTTTTGCAAATTGGAAGGCAGTTAAAAAAAAAGAAAAGAATGGCCAGCACACCATATAGCAGAACTGGAGTCTCAATCAAGCTGAATGGTGCAGAGGGTTTACTTTAGTTGAAGGGCTGATTTAAGGCAGAGGAAGTGCTAGCAGATCGCTCAAGCTCTAATCTGTCACATACTGGGGACATGCATGGGTAAAAAGCCATTGGACATTGTCCCTAAAGGAGGATCCGCTGCCCCAACATGCGAAATGGATGAGGCCATTCAGAGCTCATATTCACGTTGTGTTTACACTCCTTCATTCCATGACACCCGGAGAAGGCCTGTCGTTCCACTTAATCTGATTTCACCAGGCCAAAAGAACTGCCCTTCCTCCCTAGACCTCCGCTGAGACACATAACTGAAGTTCAAGCTCAGAGATTCCTTAAATCCACGCTGCAGACAGATAGCGGATATTATTGCTAGGGATTTTGACTGACCATTTTTTCTTGCGGTTTCAGGATCAAAGCCTGAGGAAAAATTCGAGACGCACAATCTGTCACCAGGAAAAGTGTGCAGATTGTTTGCAAACAGTGAAATGGCCGGGTAGCCAGACAGCGGCGAGGTTAATTGCATCGTAGACTTTGTATTGGCAGCATTTCACTAGCAGATCATTAGTCTTTCACAGGAATCCTGGCTTTGCAGACCTCAAACTGTGTGCATTTTAGGATGATGACCATCAATATTTCAGACTGGATCTCTGTCTGGAGCACCAAATTGGACTATAAGTTGTTCTTCATGTACTACTGGAGTCTGAATCAAGCTGAGTTTATTTTGGCTGAGGGGCTGATTTAAGGTACTGGGAATGGTAGCAGATTACTTAAGCCATAGACTACACAGTACCAGGTGTGAGTAAAAAGCCATCACATAGCCTCTGCAAATGAGCATCCACCAGCTAACTGATATTAAATTAAATGTGATTACAAAAAATGTCTAACAGTATTCTTGTGAAGTAGAGCTGTGGAGGACTAACCCCTTCACTGCACATTCTTTTTGAAAGCTGACAGACGAAGGCATTTCCTCTTTTTATCGAAGCAAGTGTTCAGTGAGATGATTCTATTTGAAAAAGCCAATCTTTGGCATTCCTGAGTGATAGTCTCACACTTATGCCCTAGTTAACCTTGAGATATGTGAGACAGATCACGAACAGTGCAAAGAGAAGGTGCGAGAGAGGTCTCACAATATAAACACTCTTTTTCAAACACCTGCTTTCGTAAAAGACACCGCTGAGTAGCTAATGTGCAGTCAAGTCAAGCAGTGAAAGAGACCTTGTCTTCACCAGACACCCTAATGCATACCTGCACATGGGAAGTCAAATAAGGGTAGACTTTTGCAAAAAGAAAAGGGGTGGGCCTTCGAGGGGATCGTCTCAGACATCTACTTAGACTTGTCAAAAATAATGGGGCAAATAGTTTTGTGGAGTCATGTCCATATAAGTTTTGCATATAGATGGTTTGAAACAGGCCAAATAATTGTGTGTATAGTAAGTTAGATAATGTTGTATGTGTTTTGTATGGCAAGTTATAGTCCAAGGGCAGTCATAGGCTAGTGTCACATGACTAGTATTAACATGTGTCTTGAGTGACAGGATCACAATTGCTATGATGGTCACAACTCCATACATTTTATATTCCATTGAAATACTAATTACTTTTAAGCGGTCAATAACTTTTAAAAAAAAAAAAGATTGCTTATTGACAGATAGAATCCAATGTGCTTTTGATTTGCATGCCTTACTTTCAAGATGGACGAAATCATGGAACAGCCTGTTCACTACCCTGTTTATCACCATAAATTTATTACCACAAAAACAGGAACTGCAAGAGGCCCATCGGTGAAGGTATCACACTGCCCAATGCTAGCTCTATGATCATTTTCATCAGAGGATGAACAGTGGACAGAACACTTTAAAACAGGTGGCCCATCTGTCATGACCTTGTTGTCTAGGAAAAAATGGATTTAAATCTAATACATTTCCACAGACAAAGGTATAAGTTGTCCAAGATCCAAAGGGATGTCCAGAAACTTAAACGAGAGATAATCCCTACAGAATCTCTATTTAAAGTACAACTTAAACAAATTTTTTTTAGAAAAGGCTTATAACATTTGAGTCATCCTGAGCATGTTTTTTTCTCTGTATGTACTATTTCCTGTACCATGTCATTTTACGGTGTTTTATTATTTTGATCTTATCATTTCTGTACAGCACAATGGTCAATGACTGTTTTATCGTAAGATATATTGCAAAGATTGGGGAAGAGTACGAGAATTTTTTTCCCCCCAGAGTATATGTGCTTCCTAATAACACACTGGCGCCCGAAGAAAAGAAGGAAAATGTGTATCTTGTTTCTAATGCCTGAATTTTCTGTGCTAGTTTCAGGTCTTTTGTGTGATTATTGGATGCAGTTGGGCTAAAACCTGGCAAACACCCCTGCTGTATTGAACACAGTTGAACAAATGTACCTTTAAAACCACTCCAAACATGCTGTTATTATATATTTGGATAAAATTTTTTTTTAAAGGATCTAGTTCTAAACAAAACATAATGATCTCTATACTAAGAACCACTTAATTTTAAGTAGAGGTGTTTAACTGACAACCAAGTGTTTACTTGCTACTGTGTCAAATCAATACTCTAATAGCTTAACAATTTGATTCTCCAAACTTTTTTGGGGTCTTTTATTTATTAATCTCATAATCGTTCAATCGTTTAATCCGAGTGCTGATTAAAATGTAGCCATCAAACTGCAGCCTAAAGTGTGTGACCAGCTAAATGTGCAAAAAGCCAGAGAGCTCCTTTTAAACAGAACATCCTATAGGAGAGCTTAGTTTGGACACACAGACACACATACGGAAATGCACATTTACTGGACTTTTTCCATATAAACCGATCAGCCATGACATTAAAACCACTGACAGGTGAAGTGAATAACATTGATTATCTCATTACAATGGCAATTGCCTAGGGGTGGGATATATAAGGCAGCAAGTGAACAGTCAGTTTACCAATTTGTTGTGGTGGACACAAGAAAAATGGACACGTGTAAGGATCTCAATGACTTTAATAAAGGCAATATTCTGATGGCTAGACGACTGGGACGGAGCATCTAGGAGCATTGTGAGGCGTTCCCAGTATGCAGTGGTTAGTACCCACCAAAACTGCTCCAAGAAAGGGCAACTGGTGAACTCCGAACAGGGTCAGGGTTCGGTCCAGTCCCATAGAAGAGCTGAAGCACAAATTGTTGAAAAGTTTAATGTTGGCTATGACAGAAAAGTAAACACAGAGCATCACGGCTTGCTGCATATGGAATCAGAGTGCCCATGCTGACCCCTGTTCACCTCCAAACGTGCCTACAATGGGCACATAAGTATCAGAACTGGACCATGGAGCAACCAGGCACCAGGATGCACAAGCTGGCAGAGGAAGTGTGATACTCTGGGCAATATTGTGTTGGGAAACCTCGGGTCCTGGCATTCATGTGGGTGTTATTTGACACTTACCCAAACATAGTTGCAGATCAGGTGCACCATTTCATGGCAGCAGTATTCCCTAATGTCAGTGCCCTCTTTCAGCAGGATAATGCTTTGTGCCACACTACAAAAATGTTTCAGGAATGGAATGAGGAACAACAATTCAAGGTGTTTACTCCACCTCCAAAAACTAGTCTGATCCATGAAGGCTACACCTCACAACTTACAGGACTTAAAGCATCTGCTGCTAATATCCTGGTGCCAGGTACAACAGCACACCTTCAGAGGTATTGAGGAGTCCTTGCTTAGACGCGATCTTCAGCAGTGTCCAACATTTTATTTTGTAATGAAATTGAGTTCAGTTAAAACTTCTTTCTGTTGATATATTGGTCTATTTTTAGTTTTGATAACAGTTTCCTACATTACCCACAATGCCTTTTGGCTACCTGCTGATAGTGTCCCAATGAAAAGCCCTTCAGCTCTACTTGAAGAGACCAGTGCACTTTTCATCATTGTTCTTTTTCTCTTGAAGATTGCTGCATTTTATAACTGCATTGTATTCTGGTATTTCAGTATTTGCTTTCAACAGTACATTTATTTTGGATTTTTTGTTAATGATATTAAACCTTGGAAAAAAGATGATTGATAAAGAAGCTCTTGCTCTTTTTCAAGGAATTAACAGCAAAATTGGATCATTATTCATTATATTTAAAGATCTTTCTCCTTTTAAATGCCATTTTAACTGTGTTAGCAGTCTTCCTGTGCAATTCTAACTTCATAGGAATAATAATAATAATAAAAATACAGCACCAATCAACAATTAGCAGAGCTGAAAACAAATTTTTTTGTAAATATTTCAAGTTGTAGTTTTCCATAAATGTGTTGATCCCCTGACAGGAAGGCGGTGTGTTAGGAAAATGTGTTAGAGTGCATGCATCTTTCTTTGTCTCACTGCAGGTGTGCTCTTGAGCATGTGCTGGCGTGAGTTTGTTCATGTTCTGTGCTTCTTTTTGATTTCTGAAGAACTTGTATTTGACAGCTTGTATTTGCCTGCAGCACTTTTGTTTTTTTTTTGTTTTTTTTAAAGATAGCTTAAGACTAATATAGAATGGGTTTTATGGAAATAAGCCTCTTTTTCAGACATCACATGTAGTTGACATATTTTTCATATTTATGCACGCATATAGTGATGATTAACCCTTTACAAAACGTAAAGCTCAAAGAAAGTGATTTGCTGTTAAACACGTCCCTTTATGTCTCTTAAGTACACCTAACACAGGCAGTATAGGTTCTATAGGCTGCTTAAGCCACAGCTTTTCTTTTTTTGTCATCACGTATGAACTGACGTTTGTATATTTGTCTGCTGTTCGGATGTTTGGATGCTGTCCGTTAGAGAATGGCTGTCTTCTCGTGTAGTAAATTTGTTGGCTCTGACAACAAAAGGCAGCTTATTCAACTGTTGGGAAATACTTTTTAATGCACAAAGGGCACAAATAAAACCTCTGGTCTTAATTTTAGATGAGACATGATTTGTTCTTTCCAGATTTCCACCCCTTCATGACAGCCTTGTGTTTGTACACTAGCTTTCTATTGGTTTGAGGTAAGTATGAGGTCGATTCTATCAGATTTGAAATAGGAGGCATTACATTCTGTCAATCTTCTACTAAAAATAGTGAGGTTTTTCTGTGTCTGGATCAAATACGATTTTCTTTTTTCCCCGTCAAGCTAAATGTATTCTATGAACTTGCGTTGGCGTGTGTGTGTGTGTGTGTGTGTGTGTGTGTGTGTAAAAGAAGCATTTTTAGACCTGTGCTTCATTCCCATAATCAGCAGATTGTAACCTTTATGTAAAAGGGCAGTAGCAATGCAGACCCAAACTGACTTGTATTCCGTGACTGTTCTTTCTGCAGATGTAATTTATGCATCACGAACAAAGCTGAAATGTTTTCCTCGTTGTCCACTGGAATTTGTTTTTCATTATGGTTGTCACTATATATAAAGAAATGTTTAACAACTTGTCCAGTCAGTCGAAGCCCATTTGCAAACCTGACTTTGACTGTGTCCAGTTCACAGTGCAAGGGACAAACACCATGTACAGAATAAACATCACTGTCTTTACTGTTTATCTTCACAAGGCCTGAATTGTTCTACTCACTGAGTAGT
This sequence comes from Hemibagrus wyckioides, assembly GCF_019097595.1. Classification (NCBI taxonomy): domain Eukaryota; kingdom Metazoa; phylum Chordata; class Actinopteri; order Siluriformes; family Bagridae; genus Hemibagrus; species Hemibagrus wyckioides. The sequence continues at coordinate 16,169,762 of NC_080714.1, read as the reverse complement.
TTTTAAATTCGCTTGCCGTTTATCTATGGATGCTTTAGTGATTGGTTGCATAAATCTGAACCTGATTTGCCTCTGGAAAAAAAAAAATACGAGTGCATGATGCCTGCTGTTTTAGCGAGTGGAAATGTTCCTTACATGTAATCAAAACAGGTTGGCTGCAGAGGCTCATGTCGCGCTCACTGTACAAGAAATATATCAGTCTTGCTTTTGATTAGAGGTGCTATGTTAAATTATAGGCCTGCTCGTCTTCAGAGCGTTTATGAATCAGTGAAGGCTTCTCTTTCAGATACAAGTACCTGCTGTTAGAATTTTTATTCTGACTGTGCTTTTTTTCCGTATTCAGTTGGCATTTTTGTGTGCTGTCATCACAGCAGCTGCATGGTTTAAAACAGGTGAGAGCATTCTATTGGATTCTAGCCAGCCTCTCCTTTTTTTTTTTTTTTTTGCAATTCCTTTAAGGCCATCAAGGGCAGTGGACTGAAATACTCCCGAACCTGTGTTTATGAGAACAGTTTAAGCTTCCTCAACAGCACAAGCTTGCAGACTTCAAAGCGTCATAACAGCATGAATGAAAGGTACGAGTGCCACGTATTGCTGCTAGTCAGACTCAGTGTTTTGTACAGATATCCTCCAGCCAAGGCCATTGTGCGCAGTGGAACAGAAAGAAATCCCTTGAGACCGACACTATATGAATATATTCTGCAATTGAAAAGAGGGAGTGTGGAAAGCTCTTGGGTGGTTTTACCAGTCCAAATAATAAAGCGCTGGTGATTTGAATAGAAGCACTGTGTATCCACTGACCGTGTGTTACATTTGAAAACCATTATGTGGGCAAGCCAAGACTGGAGGACACAAAAGAAATGGGTGTTGGTTCTCTTGTTCGCCAGAGTGACGTTTGGAGCAGCGTTCTGATTGTATGGTGAACACACTAGAAGCCCTGCTGAAAAGGTCACCCACAGTAATATGCAGAGAGAGAGAGCAAACAGTAGCGTATTAATTTTTTATGACCAGATTCCTGACTTTGAGCTTAGATAAACATCTGATTTTCCAGACCCATGAGCCTTATCTGTCAGCTATGGACGTTTTCATGCTAGCTATTTGTTTTGAGTTTTTGACATCAGTTTAAATTTCCCTTCTCTTACCAAGTCATATTTGAGGTTATAGTACTGACCAGCCTCAGAAGTGTTTCAGTACGTAAGTCCTTTAATTTAACTATATTAGCACATGCAGAAGGATCAAGAAAGAAGAAGGGTGCGGTCCAGAAGGCTTTTCCAAAATCCACAGGCATCTTTTGAACTCTGTGTCTCTCCTCCTTAATGATAGGCTGATCGGGAGAGGAAAAATCCAGCGCTTTGATGTGGATTTGGGGTGGCCATGGTGTGTAAACGTGCCAAAACTGGATCTGAGTTGATGTTGGGGCTTGATCAACAAATCACTTCCCATATCAGAGAGAGTTTTCATTTCAGTTCAGTGTAAAAGCTTTAAAGATGCAATAGTCGATTTAGTCGTACGAATGGATAATGTTAACATGGTTAAAAAAAAGGGTTTAAGCTTTGGTATCAACACAAATATATTATGTGGCTCAGAAAACCCCTTTTGGAAGACTGCTCTCCTGGCCAGAAGGCTTGTGTGTGTTTACATGGGCCTCCTGTCCATCTTTTTATAGACACTCCCAGTTGACCCTTCACTCCACTGTATCCAAGTCTGTTCAGAAAGGAAAACAAAGCAGACTCTGGTAATGCTTTAGTCATAATTATTAACACTTTTCCCCCGTGAACCCCATTTCTTTAGAATTTTTTTAGGAACATTTGCATTTCACTGTTAGAATCTGAAGCTCCTATTCAAAATGTGTGGGTTTTTTTCCACCCCACCTTGCAATTCCTTCATCCCAGTGTTTGAACACCTATGCTTTTGACAAATTCCTAGAAATAGATGTAAATCTCCTGTGCAACTAACTATGCTAACAGTGCTAACTAGTTATCACTGGCAGTGATGGACAGCTTAAAAACTCACGAGAACTCATTAAAAAAAAAAACAAGCATTCTTGACCATTCTCCCAGCAGCATACTGAGTAAAGTACTAACTAAAATGCTAAACACCATCACCAACCTGATAGAGTCCTTTAGCCACTGTAGATTTAGAAGTAAATAATCAATCCAACGTTGTACCTACTTAACAGCTAGAGTTCGAATCTTGAAGTAAACATCTTGAACGGCACTTTTGTCACACTTGAATTTCTGTCCTAGTCCTCTGTGTTTTTGTAATAAAGAATTAGAAAAATAAATGATTTGACATCAAACTACTGATAGTGCCCCAAACCATAAAAGCTTTTGACCACAAATCACTGTTAAAGATAATCCAGTGTATTCACATGTCTGTGTCTCTATATGTGTTTTCCAGCCCGCATATCATCTTCCTGTCCCAGAGTGTGTTAGCGGGTAACCAAATCCTGTGCGGAACAAGGTTGTGCCATGAGATTGCTCACTCCTGGTTTGGTTTAGCCATCGGGGCGCGGGATTGGACAGAGGAGTGGATCAGCGAGGGGTTTGCTACATACCTAGAAGATGTGTTCTGGGCCCAAATCCAGCAGGTATGTGAATCACTGCCGAATCAACAGCATGTTCTGCATAGCTCAGCTTTTCTTGGCCGTCATCTTCTCTGGTAGCGTCACAATTCTAGTTCTGTTCTGACATATACACTATATTCTGCTGCGACAGAAGGGCACTCAAAAACAGCAGGATTTGCAAGTCAGACAAGATTAATTGCAGCTGCTCTCCGATTTTCTGCTTCATAGACACTGTTCATTACTCATTCTAGGGATTGTGCTGAAAAATGTCACTTTTTGATCCAAACAGTTGCTGTTAAATTTGACACAATTGTTTGCTCAAAAATAAATAAACTTATGCCATATATATAGAACACTTCTAATACACTCGGCGAAGGCAGCTACTGACAACTGCACAGATTTGCATTGTATATAGCTGTGGGATTTGCCTTACACTCTTTTCACAGCTGGTGCTTCTATTATAGGCTGCATGAGTGACTTTAAAGCAATAGTGTAGCTTTAGAATTAATTTGGGTTTTGCCTGTGTGACGAAAATCTCATTATTTTTATTACTTCTCTCGCTCTCTCACACACACATAAACACAGTCGCAAATGGGCAGCACTGACAATGAGGAGCAGAAGCAGCTGAAGGCTCTGCTGCGATGGAGAAGACTGAAGGATGAATTAGAGAACTCAGAAGAGGAGCTGCAGGTCCTTAGGTCTGACAAGTCACCACTCTCTCACCCTAACTATCTGCCTACTACTCCACCTGAAGTCTCATTACTGATAATCTCCCTTATACACATGCAGACATAAACACAGGCACATTTTTAAGTTATGGTAGATGACAAGGGTTCATCGTTTGTGCAGCCATTGTTATCTATATTTGAAGCTATAGAGCACATTATACACATTATTAGAGGTGCATTATGGATATTCTGTGTTGTTTTAGCACCAGTGTTAAAAGTGGCCTGTTAGTTTTTTAATTTTCCGTTCATCCGCACAGCCTTCTGTCAGTGTTTTCAGCAATATGCTATTCTTGACCATCAGTGGTGGCTTGTCCATAGGACAGGTAAGGCAGAACCACAGCAAACATATCAGCCACTCAGTAGAATTGTTGCTATTGAACAGCTATAAGCCCATTGATTTGATAATCATAGCTCCACAGACTTATTATTGCACTTAGTGGTCAAATAGGAGCTGCAACATGCACTAATTAATAGAGGCCCATTGGGACACCAATCACAATGCTGCTTTATAGAAATACCGATTGTTGATAGGGTTGCCAGGGTCAGGTTTTTTATATCGGAGTGGAATAGTTTATAAATAGTCTTTATGTTCTATAGGAAATAATTAGAATTAAATCTAGTGTCTGTGTAGACAGTGTGTCTGTGATCTACAAACCATTTCTATTGTAAAGATTGGGAGAGTGAAAAAAAGGGAATGATGTCTGTTCATCAAAATTGCGCTACACTCGAGTGACTTTTGTTTTTCACACGCAGGCTAAGAAAAAGAAGAAAAATGTGTGTCTCTTTTCCAGTGGCTGAATTGTTTTGGCTTAGGTTTGTGTGTTTGTTGAGATGGGTTGGTAGTTGGTCTGGAAACTTTGCTGAAACCTGGCAGCCATGGTTACTGATATGCATTCTTCTGTGTGTGCCTGGCTATGTGGAAACACATCTACAGGTCCGTATCAAAGACTGATAAGCAAAGGTATGTATTAATATATAATATTAATAACATATAATCAATAAATCATCAATTAAAAGATGAGCCGATTCTGTAGGATGTTCTTGATCACTTCTTGGTTTCATTCCACTGCTGAAGCCATGATCTGCAAAAAGATCTTGCAAAGCATGTGCTTGATCTCATTGTGGAAAGGTATGAGGGCAAAATGTCTTATGGTCTGATTAGACCAAGGGGTGGAATTCTAAAAGACAATGTTGGCTAGAAAAATCAAAACGCTATAACCATTCGAAAGCATGGTGGTGGCACCATCATACTATGGGGCCGCATCTCTCTTCAGCCAAAAACCAATCTATTTGGGCATCTGTTCTATTAGACAGCTGAAAAAAAAGAACACAATTCCTGGCTGAATATTAAGTGACTTCCTACTCTGTAAACAATACTGTACTACACTATATTGCATTATATGTGGCGTAATATAATCGCTTTTACACCCTTGGTAGAGCACAAGCTAAAAGTACTCTAAATTTACTTTTATTTGATTCAAAAAGATTTTATTAGTTCAATTTCTCAGTGACTATAACTTTCAAAACTGGAGTTCTTCTAGGGAAAAGCATTTTGTACACTGAGCCTATAGTAAAAATAAATATAATTAAACATCATGCTATCATGGTACAGTGGCACAGCAGGTAGTGTTGCAGTTTCACAGCTCTAGGCTCCCTGGATCGATCCTGAGCTTGGGTTACTGTTTTTGTGGAGGTTGTGCATGTTCTTCCCATGTCCTTGTGGGTTTTCTTGCTAGTCTATTGCAGGGCACAATCGCACACATACACATACACCCATTTAGAGATGCCAGTCAACCGACAATGCATGTCTTTGGACTGGGGAAGGAAACTAGCACGGTCGGAGGATACCCGTGAGGCACAGGAAGAACATGCAAACTCCATGCATACATGGCAGAGGCAGGAATCAAACCTCCAACCCTGGAGATGATTCTGGAGGTGTGAGGCAATCGTGCTAACCACATTAATCAAAATTGCATAAATATTTTTTTAAACAGTGATGGATGTGTTATGTAAGGTTCATGTTTCTTGGTCTTTACATGAGACTTTTTTTAAGATAAGAAGATACAGATAAAAATTACAGAGTTGTTCTCTCAAATAAAGCAGTACTGTTTATTTTTTTCTTTTCTTTTTTCATGAACTTTATGTACACATAATTTCCAGCTAAATAATTATGATAGTTATTGTGTGTGTGTGTGTGTGTGTGTGTGTGTGTTTAGGAGTAAACCTTTACACGAATTCCACCGCTCCAGCAGGAAACATGTCTGAATTGGCCCCTGGCTCAGCAGACTTTAAACTCTGGGATTAAATGTTCAGACTTTTACTTTTTCAGCTTCTCTCCAGTATGTATAAAAAAAACGAAAAAGTACCTGTGTAGGAAGGTGAATTCGCCTCATTCCTGTCTGAATACCTAAAGCCTGCTTATATGCAAATGATTGAGTAATTTTTGAGCTGGTGTTCCAGCATGCTCCCAGTAGACATACACTATAATTACAAGGAACTTGGATGTGGCACAGGCAGGTGATGCTAACTGCTTTTATATACCAGTGCTCCTGCCACGTTAGCAGGGACAAGAAAGCCATTGGATGTCAGTGTGGAAATGCAACTTAACGCTTATAAAAGAGCTCTGGTTTCTGCTATCAGTATTTAAAATCTAACAGTCATTAAAAAAACAAACTATAATACTACTTCCACTACTACTACTAATAATAAATATTTAGACTATGGTGAAGACCCCATTCTGACCTAATGTTAATATCCATCTCAGTTACAATGCAGGTGTGAATAGAGACAAGTATGACCTGCAAATGCTTTGTACATTAATCACATTTGGAGATGGTCAAAGATGACATATGCCTCAAATGTGTTTTTTTAAAACGTTAGTATTACAAGATTCTGTCATATTATGGTCAAGATTTTTTTTTTTTTTTTTTTTAAATATTAAGGTCAATATTTGTAGTGTGAATTCTAGTTTTCAAGAGAAAGCTGGAACTATTTTAATAAAAAAAAGATTTAATTAAAAGCTATTAATAAATGCAATTTAGCTTTCAACTTGTGGTCAATAAAATTGCAACTTTGATTTTCCAACGATCCCACAGCTATCCGTGGCCTACCTAAACAGCAAAGTTGGTCAAGCTGTCTGAATGGAAAGGATGACATTACTTACTTTCCTCTGTCAGTCACTGCCACACTTTCCAATGGTGGCTGTCTCCGATCTCATTTATGCCGATGGCACTTTCTTCTGTGACACAGCATAAGCAGCAGTTTGGTAAGATGAGGTTAGCAGGCTGTGTTTTGGAGGAAGCACATGTTAGCCCTTCCCTTTCCCAGGTGGTAGATGTTGTATGATTGTGTGAGAGCGGGCTGGTGGGTGGGAACTGACAGATGAATGAAATGGGGAGGAAACGGGGAGAAAGAAGTCCATTACTAAAACAATGATTTGCATGAGATTAGAAAAATGGGGTGTATTCCTTATGATTTGAAAATTTGTGTTGAATAATGAGAAATCTCACCTCTTAAGCATAGAAAATAAGGAGGATGTTGTTTTTTTTAAATTATATTATCACCTTAAATGTTCCAGAAACCCTTTTGCTATTTACATACCCTTCAGAAATCCACCAGGAATATCTTTACTATGTTCAGTATATACTGCATTTTTTCACAGTGTATAACACATTGGCTTTGTAGTGCTTGCCAGATGCCCTATTCTGTGTACTCAATATCATTTGGGATTTAGCTACAGAAAAAGACCTAGTAGAAAGAAAATAGCGGAATGGACATGTGAAAAAGTAAAAAGTATGCCCATCAAATAAAGATATAACTTATTCTGCTGGCTGCTGGTCAGAGGGTTCAATCCTAAAGGCACTCAGCTCAGTTTTAAGTTGCCTATGAGATTAAGAGCCTACGCCTTCAGCTGTATTAAATGCTGAATTATTTCTTTGTTAATAGTCTTAACAGTGATGGGTGATATGAAGATTTTATATTGTGAATGTCTCCACAGACACGACACCCCAATTTTTTTTTTTTATGAACCAGACTTTATTCACTAGTCGCTATGGCAACATAGCAGCATGGCTGACAACACGGATAGGTCAGGGCCTAAAAATTCAAAATTAGTTAGATGGAACTGCTGGATTTTATATAACAGACACTGCAAACAAAAGTTGTCTGGAAATTGTTCAAAGGCAAGAATTGCCACTAAGAAAATGCTCAAATTGTATGCCTAAAACCAGATGACACAGGAGACCACAGCAACAGCTCCACATCCTGAAGCAGCATCGAAACAGACAATAATAACAAATGCATTTGAAAAAGGCACTCCTTTGGAGAAAATCCTGGAAAAACATCAGTGACATGGTATATGGCCAAGGATATAATACCCTTTAAGGCAGTTGAAAACGAGCTGGGTTGTGATCCAATCCAAAAAAAATCATCATACGATATTTTTGCATTATTGCCCAGTTGTTGCCAGGTGTAAAAAAAAAAAAAACAGGTTCTGTTACAGACATCCATTAGGATCAAAACAAATGCCTGGGGATTTTTTGGAAAGTCATTGCATATGGCACAAACCTGCATATGTTTAGCTCCAGGCCACTTCACTCAGCCATGCAATGAGACACTTGCCGATAATGAGCCTTGTTTGAGTAGTGTGATGATTGTTCATTTGTAGACAGGTCATGACTATGGGGGCATGGTGGCTAAGTGGTTAGAGTG